>NC_053025.1:616438411-616573502 GCF_003073215.2 Triticum urartu
GCTGAGATTCAACTCAGAAGACCTCGTCTTCACCTTATTCCCCTTGAGCCAAGGACACCCAGTCCTCGCCCAATCACTCTGGTAAGTCTTCAAGGTAGACTTCCAAACCTTCACAGACTTCGTTCACTGGCAATCCACAATGACTCTTGGATGCTCAGAACGCGACGCCTAACCGGCTGGAGGATTCACAGTCCTCAAGTGTAATAAGTCTTCAGATCACACAGACAGGAAGACTTAAGTGATGCCTAACACTCTTTGGCTCTGGGTGTTTAGGGCTTTATCCTCGCAAAGAATTCTCTCTCAAAGGCTTCGAGGTGGGTTGCTCTCAAACGACAAAAGCCGTACTTTAACTCTGAGCAGCCAACCGTTTATGGTTGTAGGGGGTGGGCTATTTATAGCCACTAGGCAACCCGACCTGATTTGTTCGAAATGACCCTGGGTCACTAAGGAACTGACACGTGTTCCAACGATCAGATTTCAAACACACACGGCAACTTTACTTGGGCTACAAGCAAAGCTGACTTGTCCAACTCTGGACAAGATTCGCTCTCATAATCTTCACTCGAAGACATAGGATTTTGGTTAAGCATCACTTCAGTCATTCTGACTGGTTCTCTTGGACCCCACTTAACCGTACGGTGGTTCCTATGAGTCAACAAAGAAGAAAAAGAACTACGAAAGATCTAAGTCTTCGCGCTCCATAGTCTTCATCCGATGTCTTCTCTTGTCATAGTCTTCAATGTGAATTTCTTCACATACCACCTTTGACTTCAATGTCTTCATACATTTTTAGGGGTCATCTCTGGTAGGAAAACCGAATCAATGAGGGACTTCTACCTGTGTTATCCTGCAATTCTCACAAACACATTAGTCCCTCAACTAGGTTTGTCGTCAATACTCCAAAACCAACTAGGGGTGGCACTAGATGCGCTTACGGAACCATGCACGTGCAGTTAACTAAACACCACAACAAATGAACCAAACATTAACTGAGCACCACATTGCACAATATAACATACTCTAATAGAAGATCAGACAGTTAACCAAACCAAGAATGCTCAACAACTTGGAAATATATCAATTTTATTTGTTTCTCATGTATTTAGTACTGCCAAATTTGATTTATTTCTCACATGGTATAAAATAACAGAATGCATCCACAACAATTGAACATCGCATTGCAGAATTGAACCATGCAGTTAAGTAAACACAACAACAAATGAACCAAATGTTAACTGAGCACCACATTGCATAATATAACATATTCCTAATAGAAGATTAGACAGTTAACCAAACCAAGCACGCTTAACAAATTGGAAATAAAGCAATTGTATTTGTTTCTCATGTATTTAGTACAGACAAATTCGATTTATTTCTCACATGGTATACAATAATAGAATGCAACCACAACAATTGAACATCGCATTGCAGAATTGAACCAAATAGTTAACTAAACACCACAACAAATGAACCAAACGTTAACTGAGCACCACATTGCACAATATAACATACTCCTAATAGAAGATCAGACAGTTAACTAAACCCATCATGCTTAACAACATGGAAATATAACACTTGTACTAGTTTCTCATGTATTTAGTACGGCCAAATTCGATTTATTTCTCACATGGTATAAAATAACAGAATGCACCCACAACAATTGAACATCGCATTGCAGAATTGAACCAAACAGTTTAACCACATGTTAACTGAGCACCACATTGCATAATATAACATACTCCTAATAGAAGATCAGACAGTTAACCAAACCAAGCACACTTGACAACTTGGAAAATTGCACCCCGAAGAATTGAACATCACATTTGCAGAATTGAACCAAACAATTAACTGAACAACACATTGCACGACATATATAACATATACTCTAGAGCGGAAGATTGCATGGTAAAAGTAGATAGCACAATTCACTAGAATTTATTAAGGAAAGGCAGTAGTAAGCAAACTGAACATGGGTCCTTATAGTGAGCTAATAAGACAAGCTACTCCTCATTGTCAGAGGTGTCGCGCTTGCGCCGGCGGTCGAGGCATGTGGGATGTGGAAGGAGGAGGAGGATGGGGATCGGGTGTGGATTACCTGCCTGGATAGGGCGAGGCCGAGTAGCGTGAAGGAGGGTCGCCGACGAGGAGGCGGCGCTGCAAGCAAGGAGTGAAGGTTTCAACATGGAAAGGAAGGCGGAAATAGGGGAAATGTGGCTTTTGGTAAGGGAGAGGGGGCGGGGAGGTAGATATTTCCACGGAAGCCAAAAATTTGGAATTGCTTCAGCGAAAAAACTGGCGCGCAAAGTGTCATCAGACACGGTCCCTTATTCAGAGCGGGCTGTGGACTGTAGCCGTTCCACCTTCTTGCATAAGCCGTATGCGCACTATAATCCAACGGTGCTCCAAGATATTTTGTTCCGCATCTCACATGGTTGGTGATAATAAACTGTGTGGGATCTACTTGATTTTTCATCTTGATTTGTATTACATAATGGGGTCACAACGGCAATGGATGGTTTTTGAATTGCTAGACCTTTTATCTGCAGTGAAAATACAACTATATGTGTGTCGTAAAAAAATTGGAACTATTCAGGGTTCGTTTGGAAATTTTATACATTAAATTGGTTTTCTAGCCATTTCAGGCGCACAATTCAAAATTATACTACATGCACATGGTCCGGTGCACCAACATGTGTTGTAAAATCATATATGTGTCCATGTGTTTATGCTTATGTCCCATGTAAGAAATGGGGACGAATTTCGAACACCACAGCACCGTGGCTCTCCGGCAAATGTTGAGGTACTTGCTTTTGTAATTCTAGTAAATCCAAAACCCGTCTGAAATTCATGAACCTTGGCATGGTATCCTGGAATGGCATCAACATGTTGGGGTACAAAATATTGTACCATTTGGGGCAGGTTGTGGTATAAGCTCCTCACAAACCAGAGCTTCTCGCAAGAAAGCCTCATGGTTCCATTAGGAAAACGTGTCACCTTTGTGGACAAAATGATATTCGTTGCCTCTTCTTCATTTATATTTTTTTCCTGGTGTCAACATAGAACAACAGGAGAGTCGTGTTAAATTTTGGATTTTTTTCGGGGATTGTTTGGACATTTTTATACGTTAACTGAGTTTTCTAGGCATTTATGTGCATAATTCAAAATTGAACTACATGCACGTGCTCCGTCCATAATAACGGGTTGCAAAATCAAACGTTTGTCCTTGCTTGCATGCTTAGGTCCCATGCAATAAATGGGAAGGAATGTCAAACACCCTGCCACAGAGTCACAAGGCGAGGATACTGAAAATTTGGATCAAGGGTGAGCCGATATTTTTGAGATTGTGAGGGATGCAGAGGCGGGAGTAAAATGCCAGGGCTACTAAAAATTTGAATCAAGGGACTGAAGCAGAGCGGGAGTAACCGACATCACACACGGTCCACACATACTAATCGCGCTCTATCAAACATTAAAACCTTCCAGGCGGTAGATATTTTTGAGATTACTAGGCAGTAATATTTTCGACATTGCAAGGGATGCAGAGGCGGGAGTATTTGGGGAGCGAGCTACTGTGGTTGACACGCCGGCTTTGGACTGTAGCCGATGCACCTTCTCGCGTAAGCCATAGGCGTACTATACACCAACGGTGCTCCAGGATATTTTGTACTACATCTCACGTGGTTGATGATAATAAACTGTGTTGGATCTACTTGATTTATAATGTTGATTTGAACTACATAATGGGGTCACAGTGGCAATGGACGGTGTTTGAATTGCTAGACCTTTTATCTAGAGTGAACATGCAACTATATGTGTGTTGTAAAAGAATTGGAATTATTCAGGGTTCGTTTGGACATTTTATACTTTAAACTGGTTTTCTACCCATTTCAGGTGCACAATTCAAAATTAAACTACATGCACATGCTCCGGTGCATATAAATTGGTTGAAAAGTCAAATCTGTGTCCTTGGGTGCATGCTTAGGTCCCATGCAAGAAATGAGAATGAATTTCTAACACTAGGGCACTCTTGATTGACGGCAGAATGTTGAGATACCTACTTTTAAAATTCTAGTAAATCCAGAAATCGTCCGAAATTCATGGAACTTGGTATGATATCATGGAGTGGCATCAATATGCCGTGGTAAAAAAGTTGCCCCATTTGGGGCAGGTCTGGGTATAAGCTTCTCACAAACCAGAGCTTCTCAAAACAAACCTGATGGTTTCGGTATGGAACGTGCCACCTTTGGGGACGAAACGATATCTAGTGTCAACATAGAACAACATGAGTGTTGTGTTAAGTTTTGAATTTTTTGTGGTTCGTTTGGACATTTTTATATATTAACTAGGTTTTCTAGGCATTTTATGTGCATAATTCAAATTTGAAATACAAGCACATGCTCTAGTGCATATAAATTTGTTGAAAAATCAAATCTGTGTCCGGTGCATGCTTATGTCCCATTTAAGAAATGAGGATGGATTTCAAACACCAGGGCACTGTTGATTGCCGGCAAAACATTGAGATACCTGGTTTTTAAATTCTAGTAAATCCAAAACTCGTCTGTAATTCATGAAACTTGGCATGGTATCATGGAGCGATATCAACATGCAGTTGTAGAAAATTTGTCCCATTTGGGGTAGGTTTGGGTATAAGCTTCTCACAAACCAGAGCTTCTTACAACAAGCCTGATGGTTTCGGTACGGAACATGCCACCTTTGGGGACAAAATGATATCCATTGCCTCTTATTGCTTTCAAAAATTTTCTAGTGCCAACTTAGAACAACAGGAGTTTTGTGTTAAGTTTTGGAATTTTTCGGGGTTCATTTGGACATTTTTATACATTAACTAGGTTTTCTAGGCATTTTATGTGCATAATTCAAATTTGAAATACATGCACATGCTCCATTGCCTATAAATTGGTTGAAAAATCAAATTTGTGTCCTTGGGTGCATGCTTAGGTCCCATGCAAGAAATCGGAATGAATTTCAAACACCTTGCCACCGTCACTCGTCCACAAACATTGCGATACCTAGTGTTTAAATTCTAGTAAATCCAAAACTCGTCTGAAATTCATGAAACTTGGGATGGTATCATGGAGCAGCAACAACATGTCGTGGTAACAAAATTGTCACATTTGGGGCAGGTTTGGATATAAGGTTCTCACAAACCAGAGCTTCTCACAACAAGCCTAATGGTTTCGGTACGGAACGTGCCACCTTTGGGGACGAAATGATATCTGTTGCCTCTTATTGCTTTCAAACACTTTTAAGTGCCAATATAGAACAACAGGAGTGTTGTGTTAAGTTTTGCAATTTTTCGGGGTTCATTTGAACCTTTTTATACATTAACTGGGTTTTATAGGCATTTTATGTGCATAATTCAAATTTGAAATACATGCACATGCTCTGGTGCATATAAATTGGTTGAAAAATGAAATATGTGTCCTTGGGTGCATGCTTAGGTCCCATGCAAGAAATGGGAATGAATTTCAAACACCAGGGGACTGTTGATTGCTGGCAAAACGTTGAGATACCTCGCTTTTAAATTCTAGTAAACCCAAAACTCGTCTGAAATTCATGAAACTTGGCATGCTATCATGGAATGGCACCCAACATGTTGTGGCATTTTTCATGTCCATTTTGAGAGAAGGCGCACTCGAATAACAACTAACAAAGGCATTTTGAAAAAATAGCTGCCACTTTAATATCTCAAACGTTTGTATAATTCAAACCGTGTGCATTCTGTTAACCATTCACATGACCCCACATGTCTTGGTTTTAATGGCTATAGGAGGTGCCGTGCGGATAGCTGCTTGACTGAACGGGAGGCGTGCGAACATAGTCCGGTGCGCAGGCTCACTGGGAAGCGTGCAAGCTGTTCAACACAGGATTTGTGCATCTCTTCAATGCAAACGGGTCAGATTACGGTATGCAAATTAAAGACAGACTTCGGCGCTAAGCCAAAAGACACTACGATTTGTTAAAATATGCAGCTAAAAATTAATAGCACTATATATTTTTGCAACTAAAATTTAGTAATTAAGCATAGATTACATTCATAGAGATTAAGCAGTCGTTCTCACCGGGAAGCGAGACAGCCTTGGACCGCCGCCGGCCTTGCTCCCACTAGTCTGTATTAGTGCCGCGGCCGAGCGGCCGCACCCCCCATCCTCACCCACAGACAATCCTCTCTCTCCACCCGCATCCTCGACGCCGCTCTGAGTCCTCAAAGCCATCAGTGTATGAGGATGCCGCCGAAGCACCCCATCGGAGGGAGTGGCGATGTCGGGGTTCCTGAAGCACCGGAGCACGACGTGAATATGGAGACAGAGGTTTCCGTCGCCACCGACGAGGTGGAGAATGAGGCTGCCAACAAGTGGAGGCTGGTCAAGAATAACCGCAAGCGACTCCAGCAGGCCTAGACTTCATCAACAACTTCCCCGATGATATGTTGATAGTCATCATATCACTCCTCCCAATCAAATATCGGGCGAGGACAGCCGCCCATTCCCGGTGGTGGCGCCCCCTATGGCTCCTCACCATTGTCAACCTCCTCGACGCCCACGAGCTTGGACGCATTCTCCGAGATCCTCGACAGTCACCATGGCCCAATCAAAGGCCTTATCACAAGCAAGTTCCATTCCAATGTCAAGGACTGAGCCAAGCTTGACGAGTGGTTCTGATCCCCCACCATAGATCAGCTCGAGAAGCTCAGTTTTAATGATGGGAATATGCGCTTGCTGCCAAAGTCCGTGCTCCGCTTCGCGCCCACGCTATGCGTCGCCAAGTTCATGAACTGCCATCCCCCTTAATGACGCGCCCGCTAGTTTTGTACCACGGCTGAAGCACCTCGATCTCGTTGCCATCTTCGTCCCAAAGGATGAAATGGAGCGCCTGCTCCGCGGCTGTACTGTACTCGAGTTCCTTCATCTTCAGGCGATGAATTGGTCGAGTACTTTGTACATCACATCCAAGACTCTCCAGACTATTTATGTGTGTTGCTGGTGCTGCAACGAGAGATCATAAAAGGTAGACCACAATATGGTCATTGAGGACACACCTTCACTTGAGAGATTACTTGTAGTTGATCAACAAGGTCCAACAAGAATCAGTGTCATTTCTGGGCCGAAATTGATAGTGGTGGGCAACTCGTCTGTCAAATACTACTATTTTCAGCTACAACAGTCGCCTTGTACCTCTCCTTCTTGATATCAACAGTATTTCTAGTTTTGAAGATGTATTTTCGTCTGTCATCCAGCAAAGCTTCACCCAGATTCTGGGCACAGTGAAGGTCTTGGCACTAGAATCTGTCGGCCCCAACCTGGACCAAGTTGTCAGCTGCCTGAGATGCTTTCCGTGCCTGAAGAACTTGTATATCGAAGTGATGTTCCTTTCCTGTTAAATGTTAAACATAAGGGAGTTCTATTTTTTGCACCTTTTCCCAAGTTTACGATGACAATGTACTACAATTTTTGAAGGAATTTTGGAGGATTTCAGGACATACACCCCCACCCCATATTTATTGCTTGATTCATATGGTTACAATCCATAAGCATTTCTCCTTTGGATTCATCTGTACTAGTTTTCTTAGGGAATTTTTCATCCAATCCAACCTCTTGTGAAGAAGGCTACATGTTTCTAGATTGTAATCAAATGCTCATGTTAATCATGTCAGATCGAAGATGGCACATTGGTGCTTTTTACAAATCCTGCAAACCAAGTAGGACTGTAGTAGTGTTCAAAACTGCATGTAAGCACTAACACGTTCTCTTCTTTTGTAGATAATAATAGGCCCGAAGGTGGATAATGTTTGTAACGACAATCACATCGAATGCCTGGATCTGCATCTCTAAAATATTACTTCGAACTTCTACCGAGGGACCTTACCGGAGATTACACTTGCCAGGTTCTTTCTTGCCAGAGCAAGGGTGTTGAGGGTACTGAGGTTGAACACGCATTTAATTAGGAATGATGAATGGTATGTTGATCAGAGCCGGCAGGTACTGCAGAATTGATGAGGCTTCGAAAAAGCTAAACTTTGTATTGGAAGAGCATATGATAGAGTAGTTGGAAGTCATTGTGTCAAACCCATACATGACTTGTCAGTGGCTGATCCCTTTGTAGAAATGACGAAGTATGCAATGTGTGAATTTGGGCATTGTAATCTTTGAATTTGAACCTTGCAATCTTTATGGTATTTGTTATATTGAACTGTTACTATTGTCTTGTCTCAACGCAAATAGTTCATCCGAGTGAACTGCATGTCGTATATTGCACACACCTTGATCTGGCTGACCGTTTCTTTTGTGTTGCCTAATCACAAATAGTTCATCCGAGTGAACCGTATGTTGTACATCTCACACACCTTGATCTGGCTGACCATTTCTTTTGTGTTGCCTAATCACATACAGTTCATCCAAGTGAACCGTATGTTGTACATCGCACACACCTTCATCTGGCTGCCCGTTTCTTTTGTTCCCCCTCATCGCAAATTGTTAATTGAACTAAACCGTATGCCCTGCATTGCACACGCAACTAAAATTTGAACCGTGTTTTATGCATCCTCCATCGCAAATGTTTTGCACCTTTTTTGACAGGTTTTCTACACCATCGTTTTTGATTATTGCATCGCACACAGTTTCGTCGAAGGGTCTCTGATCGTAGTGTCGCGTTAGCAGCATCCTGCAGTAGTGTTATATCATTCTGAGAGTTGCTATGCTAAATTTTTGAAGAAATTTATTCTCTTGCTTCACTTAAATATTTTTGAGAATGGTAGAAATTTTGAAGAAATATTACTCTCTTGCTTCACTTATATCATTTTGAGAGTTGATATACTGAAAATTTTGAAGAAATTTATGCTGTTGCTTCACTTATATCTGTTTGACAATGCTAGAAATTTTGAAGAAATTTACTCTCATGCTTCACTTATACCCTTTTGAGAGTTGAAAATAATTATGGTAAATTGTACAAGCTATGAGCTTGGTCCCCATGTGATGAATATTCAAGAGGGAAATGAAAACTATCATAATAAAATCTTGGACATGAAAAACTTGGATTCCTTGCAATAGTTTCAAGATATGTAGATGATGATATGTGAGTTGTGTTAGTAAGTAATTATGCTTTAGTACAAATATTAATGTTAAGGTTTATGATTCCCTATGCATGCACGTAAAGACCATAGTTATGCAACAAAGTTACATCCTACTTGTGGTGCATTATTCGGTGTTGGTTATGTTTTATGTATGCATATGCATCATCATAGTTTCTTAGTTTGCCGCTTCTCAAACTCCTTGCAAGCCTTCATTTGTCGGCCCGCGGCGCCAGCGAAGCCCATGCCCTCATCAAGGGGGACGGGACAGGGAATGGCTACAGTGTAGCCCATCCCTTCCCCTTTCCCAGGGGCTGGCGTGGCCACAGTGCACTGTACCGGCGGAGATCTCCGCCCGGCGTGGCATTGTTGCCATGCCATCCCTGACATCATCACAAGCAGGCGGAGTCCTGCTCCCACGACGGCCTGTCGGTACGGACCAAGGACGATGGGCCCCACCAGTCAGCAAGATTCTAGAAGACGGCAAGAGCCCTACCAGTCGGACCCGATGGAGGTCGGCCCTTAACAGTCGGCCCGCCCCTTCCTCGGGACCCACGCGCCATTAACCAGACGAGACATGGAGTGGCTACAATAATCGCCCACCAGGCGGCGGAGCTGTAGCCATGATCCCCTGACCAAGCCTGCGTCATTATAGTCACGACTATAGTGATCAGCAGTCGACAAGACCGGAGAGCGGCGGGGACGACCTGTAAGCCCCGTACCCAACCAGTCGGCGGGGCCCACCAGGCGGCGGGGCCCAGCAGTTGGCGGAGAAGCTGGCGGCCGAAGAGACTGACAGCCGGGCCCTACGCCCGGCCGGATTACCATTATTCCCCTGGGGGGTAGGCCTATATAAACCCCCCAGGGCACCCATGCAAAGGTTTCCCAACCTTTTAGAACTAGACCAGATCATAGGAGAAGGAGAGAGCTAGCCTCGCCCCCTCCTATCTCCAGCATACAGCTCAAGGAGCACCTTTGTATTCACTTGCGCCTTAGTGATCATGCGAAGACCCCGCGGAGCAGAAGTAGGGGTGTTATCTCCTAGGAGAGCCCCGAACTTGGGTAAAGTACGCCGGCGTTCGTGTCTACGCCTCATCCTTCTTCCGGGCACCGGCGACGTTCTACTCGCTGCCACCATGATAAGCCATCCGTTGGCATATGTCGCACCCGACCCCCGACAGCTAGTTTGGATGGAACTCCAAAGTTAAGCGTGCTGGGGGTGGAGCAGTGTAAGGATGGGAGACGAACCCGGAAGTCTGATAGCAGGTAAACAATTTGACCTATAGAATAAGTGGGGTTAAACTAGAGAAATGTCATAGAATAGTAGGGGTGAATAAAAAAATGGATGAAAACCTTTAGTCCTTATTGGTAACACCTAGTGGGACTAAACGTCCTCCATCTCCCGGCAAGCGCGGCCGCCCACGTGGCAGGGATTTAGTCCCGGTTTGTGGCCAACCGGGACTAAACTGTCATCTAAGAAATTTAGATCTTAGTACTTTATTCAAACAACAAAACAAAACAAAATAAAATGTTATTCCAAGGATAGAACATATCATGTGAAGAAGCAACAACTTAGGTTCAACCGATACTAACGGATAATTGTTCATGAAGAAAGTTGGGATGCCTACCAAGGCATCCCCAAGCATAGAATCTTGAGACTTCTTGAAATATTAATTAGGGATGCCTTGGGCATCCCCAAGCTTGAGCTCTTGTGTCTCCTTAATTCCTCTCATACCACGGTTTTCCAAAATCTCAAAAAATTCATCCACACAAAACTCAACAAGAGAGATAAGTTAGTATAAATCCCCGCAAAACCTTATCATTCTCTACTGTAGCCAAGTACTAAAATTATAATTTGGAATTGCATACTAAATGCCTGTGCATATTTAATACTCCCATCCACAAATAGAAATATTAAACACGCATACATATGCAAACAATGTAACCATAATAGCAATCTGCCAAAACCGAACAGTCTGTAAAGAGTGAATAAGAATCCATACTTCCCTCACTCCAAAAATTATGAAAACATACGACATGACAGATAACTCATGCATGCTTACTCTGTAAAAATTTCAGTTTTTTATCATGTTCCCACAATTCACCAAAAATCAAGACATAACAGAAAACTTTCTGTTTTCAAACAGCAACACATAAACTTGCAAACTAAGCATGGTAAAGTCTATAATTGGCATTTTATTGAACTAAAAGATACTAAACATGATTATTGATAACAACAAGCAAACTTAAAAAAAATAAAATGACACTCCAAGCAAAACTCATAATGTGTGACCAATACAAATATAGCTCCAAGTAAATTTACCGATGGATTGAAGACGAAAGAGGGGATGCCTTCCGGGGCATCCCCAATCTTAGATGCTTGAGTCTTCCTTGGATATTACCTTGGGGTGCCTTGGGCATCCCTAAGCTTAGGGTCTTTCCACTCCTTATTCTCCTCATACCGGTATATCACCCAAAACATGAAAACTTCAATCACACAAAACTTAACGGAACTTTGTGAGAAAGGTTAGTATGATAAAAATAAATCATCCACTTAGGTACTGTCAAGAAAAGGTTCATAATTTTTCTCACATAATACCTATTTTATTCTATCATTACCACACTTTATATTTCATAATATAAGCTATGGAAACACTAAGACAAGCAAAGTATGCACCAACAAAATCTGTCAAAAATAGGAAAGTCTGTAGCAATCTATTTAAAAGCCATACTTCTGTAACTCCAACAATTCTGAAAAATTAGGACAATGTGGGAAATTCATACATCAATATTGTGTATTAAATTCAGCACTAGACGCAAAACTTATTGTTTTAAAAAAACATCAATTATAATATCTTCCACATCATCCCAAAGGCTTTACTTGGCACATTATTGAAAGAAAACATATAGAACATGATTACTACAGTAGCTTAATGACACATAAAAATAGTAAGGGTAAATGTTGGGTTGTCTCCCAACAATCGCTTTTCTTTATTGCCTTTCTAGCTAGGCATAATGATTTCAACGATGCTCACATAAAAGATAAGAATTGAAACATAATGGGAGCATCATGAAGCATATGACTAGCACATTTATGTCTAACCAACTTCCTAGAAATAGGGATTTTGTGAGCAAACAATTTATGGGAGCAAGAATCAACTAGCATAGGAAGGAAAAACAAGCATCACTTTGAAAGATTCAATACATAGAGAGGAAACTTGGTATTATTGAAATCTGTAAAAGCATATGTTCCCCTCTCATAATAATTTTGAGTAGCATCATGAATGAATTCAACAGTATAACCATTACATAAAGCATTCTTTTTAGGATCTACATGCATAGAAATTTTACTACTCTCAACGTAAGCAAATTTATTCTCATCGATAGTAGTGGGACCAAACTCAACAAAATAACTATCATGTGAGCTATAATCCAATTGAAAATTAAAATCATGATAACAAGTTTCATGGTTATCATTATTCTTTATAGCATACATGGCATCACAATCATCATCATAAATATGGGGCATGCTTTCATCATAATAAATTTGTTCATCAAAATTTGGGGGACTAAACATATCATCTTCATCAAACATAGCATCCCCAAGCTTATGGCTTTGCATATCATTAGCATCATGGATATTCAAAGAATTTATACTAACAACATTGCAATCATGCTCATCATTCAAATATTTTATGCCAAACATTTTATGAACTTCTTCTTCTAACACTTAAGCACAATTTTCCTTTCCATCATTTTCGCCAAAGACATTAAAAAGATGAAGCATATGATGTAACCTCAATTCCAGTTTTTATAGTTTTCTTTTATTGATAAACTAGTGATAAAACAAGAAATTCAATTGCAAAATCTAAAGATATACCTTCGAGCACTCACCTCCCTGGCAACGGTGCCAGAGAAGAGCTTGATGTCTACTACACAACCTTCTTGTAGATTCGTGTTGGTACTCCAAGCGCAGAGTTTTGTAGGACAGTAGCAATTTTCCCTCAAGTGGATGACCTAAGGTTTATCAATTCGTGGGAGGTGTAGGATGAAGGTGGTATCTCTCAGACAACCTTGCGACAAAATAACAAAGAGTCTCTTGTGTCCCCGAACACCCAATACAATGGTAAATTGTATAGGTGCACTAGTCCAGCGAAGAGATGGTGATACAACTATAATATGGATGGTAGATATAGGTTTTTGTAATCTAAAAATATAAAAACAGCAAGGTAACTAATTATAAAAGTGGGCACAAATAGTATTTCAATGCTTAGAAACAAGGCCTAGGATCCATACTTTCACTAGTGCAAGTTCTCTAAACAATGATAACATAATTAGATCATGTGGCAGACCCTCAATGTGCAACAAAGAGTCACTCCAAAGTTCCTATCACGGAGAACATAAGATGAAATTGCTTGTAGGGTACGAAACCACCTCAAAGTTATTCTTTCCATTGAGCTATTCCTATAAGTGCCAAAAACAACCCTAGAGTTCGTAGTAAAATAACACCACATGACACACATCAAGCAACCCTAATGTCACCTAGATACTCCAATGTTACCCCAAGTATCTGTGGGTCAACCATACAATATGCATCACACAATTGCAGATTCGTAATATTCAGTCCAACAGAAAGAGCTTCAAGAGCATCCTGAGATTTCTACTGGAGAGAGGAATATGAAAACACGTTGCGACCCCTATGCATAGATTACCCCAATGTCACAACGGGAATCTGCAAGTTGATAACCAAAATGTACATCAAGTGGATCAATAGAACATCCCATTGTCACCATGGATATCCCATTGCAAGACATACATCAAGTTCTCTCACATCCAAAGATTCAATCTGACATAAGAAACCTCAATGGAAAAGACTTAGTTCATCACAAGAAGGTAGAGAGGGGGAGAAACACCATAGTATCCAACTATAGTAACAAAGCTCGGGGTACATCAAGATCGTGCCAAATCAAGAACACGAGAGAGAGAGAGAGAGAGAGAGATCAGACACATAGCTACTGGTATATACTGATACGTCTCCAACGTATCTATAATTTTTATTGTACCATGCTGTTATATTATCATTCTTGGATGTTTTACAATCATTTTATAGTAACTTTAGATCATTTTTTGGGACTAACCTATTGACACAGTGCCCAGTGCTAGTTGCTGTTTTTTGCTCGTTTATTACATTGCAGGAAATCAATATCAAACGGAGTCCAAATGCAGTGAAAAGTTTCGGTGTCTTTTTTGGACCAGAAGACATCTAGTGGGATGGAGAAGTACTAGAGTGGGGGGCCAATGTGAGCACAAGCCACCAGGGCGCGCCTGGGCCCCAAGCGCGCCCTGGTGGGTTGTGCCCATCTCAGAGACCTCCCGCACCGCCTCTTTGCTCTATAAATACCCCAATATTCCAGAAACCCTAGGGGAGTCAATGAAAATCAATTCCAGCCGCCGCAAGTTCCGGAACCACCAGATGCAATCTAGACACCATCACGGAGGGGTTCATCATCCTCATTGGTGCCTCTCCGATGATGCATGAGTTTTTCATTGTAGACCTTCGGGTATGTAGTTAGTACCTAGATGGCTTCCTCTCTCTTGTTTGATTCTCAATACAACGGTCTCTTGGAGGTCTATTTGATGTAACTCTTGTTGCGGTGTGTTTGTTGGGATCCGATGAACTTTGAGTTTATGATCAGATCTATGTTTTTATCCATGAAAGTTATTTGAGTCTTCTTTGATCTCTTATATGCATGATTGCTTATAGCCTCATATTTCTTCTCCGCTATTTGGGTTTGTTTGGCCAACTTGATCTATTTATCTTGCAATGGGAAGATGTGGTTTGTGATGGGTTCGATCTTACGGTGCTTGATCCCAATGATAGAAGGGGAACCGACACGTATGTATCGTTGCTATGAAGGTTAACAAGATGGGGTCTATTTCTACATAAATAGATCTTGTCTACATCATGTCATCGTTCTTATTGCATTACTTCATCTTTCCATGAACTTAATACACTAGATGCATGCTAGATAGCGGTCGATGTGTGGAGTAATAGTAGTAGATGCAGGCATGAGTCGGTCTACTAATCTTGGACGTGATGCCTAGATAATGATCAATGCCTGGATATCGTCATGATTATTTGAAGTTCTATCAATTACCCAATAGTAATTTATTTATCCACCGTTTGCTATTTTCTCGAGAGAAGCCACTAGTGAAACCAACGGCCCCTGGGTATCTTCTTTAATATATTTTCCTTCAAGATCTATTTTGCTATTCGCTCTTTTATTTATTTGCAACTTTTATTTTCAGATGTATTAATCCAAAAATCCCAAAATACCTCACTGAATTTTATTTGCTTTTATTTGCATCTTTCAATCAACTACAATTTTATCCCGTCACTCGACAATTTCTGGCACCGTTACCCGAAATGGATTGACAACCCCTTTAACATGTCGGGTTGCAAGTATTTGTTCTTTGTGTGCAGGAGTTGTTTAAGTGGTGTTGCGTGGTTCTCTGCTACTTCTTGAGCTTGTGTTGGTTTTTTCCTTGAAGAGGGTGATGCAGCAAAGTAGAATAAGTATTTCCCTTAATTTTGAGAACCAAGGTATCAATACAGTAGGAGACAACGAACAAGTCACCGAATACCTGCACAAACAAACACCAACTTGCACCCAACGCGATAAAGGGGTAATCAATCCCTTCACAGTTATTTGCAAAGTGAGGTCTGATAGAGATGGATAAATGGTAAAGTAATATTTTTTGTATTTTTGGTTTATGGAACAAAAAGTAAAACATTGTAAAGTAAAATAGGAAACTAAGATTGTAGATCGGAAACTTATATGATGGAAAGTAGAAGATTGAATGATGGAATATAGACCCTGGGGCCATAGGTTTCACTAGAGGCTTCTCTCAAGATAGAAAATATTATGGTGGGTGAACAAATTACTGCCGAGCAATTGATAGAAAAGCGCAAAGTTATGACGATTTCTAAGGCAATGATCATAAATTTAGGCATCACATTCGTATCAAGTAGACCGACTCCTGCATGCATCTACTACTATTACTCCACACAACGACCGACTCCTGCCTGCATCTAGAGTATTAAGTTCATAAAGAACAGAGTAACGCATTAAGATGACATGATGTAGAGGAATAAACTCAAGCAATATGATATAAAATCCACCTTTTTATCCTCGATGGCAACAATAAAATACGTCCCTTGCTGCCCCTACTATCACTGGGAAAGGACACCGCAAGATTGAACTCAAAGGTAAGCACTTCTCCCATTGCAAGAAAAACCAATCTAGTTGGCCAAACCAAATTGATAGTTCAAAGAGACTTCCAAAGATATCAAATCATGCATATAAGAATTCAGAGGAGATTCAAATAATATTCACAGATAAGCTGATCATAAATCCACAATTCACCAGATCTCGGAAACACACCGCAAAAAAGTATTACATCGAATAGATCTCCAAGAACATCGAGGAGAACATGGTATTGAGAATCAAAGAGAGAGAGAGAAAAAGCCATTTAGCTACTAGCTATGGACCCGTAGGTCTGAGGTAAACTACTCACACTTCATCGGAAGGGTAATGGTGTTGATGTACACTACTAGGGAAAAGCCTATACACAGAATCTTACCAGCAGCGCGTTTTAAAATAAGGCTTTCCTGCTATATAGCAGTAGCGCGCCTCCTTTAAGCGGCGCTACTGCTATAATTGCCACGACCTGGCCACGAAGATAGTTCTAGCAGCAGCGCGTTAATACGAAGAGCGCTACTGCTACCGATGATAGCAGTAGCGCATTCCCGTAATACCCGCTACTGCTAAGTTTACTACAAAAAATTAGTCCCACCTCGCTGGCGAAGAGGGTTTCTACCACCTTAAATATGTTACTTCTCAAACTATCACAACCACTTGGTCTTCATTGAACTCTATGTGTAGAATTTGTGGCTGCAATATGAGTCTTCATTGGTTCCTAAACCGGTGAGGACTAATGTTAACAAATCAGATTGTACACAAAAAGATCATTGATGATCAATGTATTTTTGATGTTTATTTTTACATGCTGACACATAGGAGTAGGCGTTCTGAGTGAAAGGCACTATTGCTGGGTCGTTTAGCAGTAGCGCCTTTCCCTATAGCGTGCAACTCGCCCCTCCTTCTCCCTCCTCCCTCCTCCATCCACAACCCTCCTCCCTACTACATTTTGATTTAGTAGGCTAGTTCCTATGCAACATTTTTGATTTAGTTGAGATGATTTAGTTGATTTAGTAGGCTAGTTGGTTTAGAACATTTTGATTTAGTTGATTTAGTAGGCTAGTTGATTTATAGAACATTTTGATTTAGTTGATTTAGTATGCTAGTTGATAGCTCTGAAGATTTGGAACGACCTAGCTAGATGCTTGGAAAGAAATGAACCATTTTATTGTTATTTTTTCTGTACATGGGTAGCTAGATGCTTTTGTTTTTCTATAATAAGTTATTTTTTGGCGAAATGTAGGTGCCAATTTAGTTAAATTTGCCACTTGTTTTTTAGCCAGCTATCTTAGACAAGAGGGGCCAAATTAGATGAAATGTCTTGGTAGGTGGTACCCTGATTTGGTAGATATTTGTGAAAAGTTTTTTCGGCAATAGGTGCCACTGAAATGCTTTGGTAGGTGGTACCTTGTCATCTTATATGTTACTAGATCTTAGGATTATAATTGTCCATCAAATTGCTTCTCGTGGAAGAATCTCTTCATCTAGAGATATCGGTGATATGTACACAAGATTTGGCATTTGCCTGCTAGCTGTTGGTTCTATTCTAGAAGGTGTTAGTAATCTATGAAAATATAACTGAAGAAGAACCAAAAATATCACATGCTACTATTTTTATTTCCTGTGAAGTGGATCGTTAATCCTTTGCACATATTGCTTCAGGAAAATGGTGCCACCACCACCACCACGTCGACTGTGCAAGTCAAGGTGCGCCAGCAGCCTTGCAACTGGCAAGCTATTCAGCATCTACTTCCAGCGGTAAGAAATTATATGAAATGTAACAAATATTTTATTTTCAGTGTTGGCATTACTGCATTGTGTCATTTTGCTTTTTTACACAGATCATCCCATGAAATGTGAGGTTGAAATTCAACAAGCTGACAGGAGACACTATGACATTTGAGGCTCCTGGGTCCCGTACACTATGGATGTCGAGAAAGGGCGCAATATGTTGCAGATTGGAGATGGATGGACCCGTTTCCTTGCCCGCACGCGTCTTACTAGTGGTGAGTTGATCAGCTTCTCCTTCAGATCAAAAAGACCCAAGCTGGCTGTCATTTATACCAACCTAGTGGAAGTTGATGAAGATGACCAAGATGATGATGATGAGGACCCACTCGATGAAGATGATGAGGACCCACTTCATGAAGCCATCGTAGCTCAAAGAATGAGGCTGAGTGAGGAGGAGGTGTGCAACCTATGGGACATAATTCCGCCATGTGATAACTTTGTCGGGGTGCCATTCGTGACCCGCCTGAAAAATACCATGGTCGAACGGCATGATATGGTATGTTATACTTACAAATGCAAATTATCCGATGATATGCTTAGTGAAGAGTCCAATGATATGCTGTGTGGAATCTAGTCGATGATATGCTTTGGTGTAGAGTCTGATCACATGCTTATTAGTGTAGAATCCAAGGAACTATTAAGAGTGTAGATAATCCATATATATTTATTAGTAGAATTCATGCTTAGTACAAATGTGTAGTACTGTGTCTTTTGATAGTGTAGAAATCTATACTTAATAGAAATATATTTGCAAGAGTATGTGCGAGGCTATTTATTAATTGATATGTTTTTCTTATCTAGAAATTGCCAAAGAGCCTATCTGTGAGTTGTGGTATCGAGCCTGATGAAGAAGGCTTAGCTGGACTACGCCTTACAAGCAAGGGGCTCCGTCACCACCTGTACTTACCGAATGGACATGGACGGTCGCACACACTTAAACTTGGTTGGCTGGAAGAGATTCCTCGTTGGCAAGAATCTTCGTGTTGGACAGGCCATCCTAATTACTATCAGGAACACCCACTGCCCAGGCTTGAGGATGATGATCGTCGTCGATATCATCTAGAACTACATATATGTGTGTGTGGCTGTATGACTATATATACCTAGTAGAACTGCTATATAGGTGTGGTTGTAAGACTACCTAGTACTGCTTGAGGATGCATGTTGACTATATATGAAATTGTTATCTAGTACTACCTAGTACCTATAATGTTTGATGAAATTAATATCTACTAGTACCTAGTATCTGGAAATTGTAGTTTATTGAAACTGAAACGGGGGAAAATGATGAAAGATATAGCAGTAGCATGGGGCAAGGAAAGCGCTATAGCTAATTAATAGTAGCGCGTTCCGGAAAAGCGCTGCTAATATAGTCAATAGTAGTAGCGCGGGTACAGACCGCCCTACTACTAACAGTTAGCTATAGCGCCGTAGTAGTAGCACGACTACCCGCGCTGCTGATAGCCTCAAAACCCGCGCTACTACTAGTGTTTTCCCTAGTAGTGGTAGAAACCCTCTATGATTGAATCCCCCTCCGGCAGGAACCGGAAAAAGGCCCCTAGATGGGATCTCAAGGGTACAGAAGATGGCGGCAGTGGAAAACTGTTTTTGTGGCTCCCCTGATAGGTTTGGGGATATTTGAGAATATATAGGCGGAAGAAATAGGTCGGTGGAGTCACGAGGGGCCCACAAAGGTGGGGGCACGCCCTCCAACCTTGTGTTCTCCTTGTGGCTCTCGTGACGTGCACTCCAAGTCCTCTGGATGTCTTCCAGTCCAAGAAAAATCATCGTGAAAGTTTTATTCCGTTTGATATTCCTTTTCTACGAAACTCAAAAACAGGGAAAAATAGGAACTGGCACTGGGCTCTAGGTTAGTCCCAAAAATAATATGAAATAGCATACTAATGCATATAAAACATCCAAAACAGATAATATAATAGCATGGAACAATCAAAAATTATAGATGCGTTGGAGATGTATCAAGCATCCCCAAGCTTAATTCCTGCTCGTCCTCGAGTAGGTAAATGATAAAAATATAATTTTTGATGTGGAATGCTACCTAGCATATTTATCCATGTAATTTTGTTTATTGTGGCATGAATGTTTAGATCCGTATGATTCAAAACATAAGTTTAATATTGACATAAAAATAATAATACTTCAAGCATACTAGCAAGATAATAATGTCTTCTCAAAATAACATGGCGAAAGAAAGCTTACCCCTACAAAATCATATAGTTTGGCTTTACTCCATCTTCATCACACAAAATATTTAAATGATGCACAACCCCGATGACAAGCCAAGCAATTGTTTCATACTTATGATGTTCTCAATCTATTTCAAGTTTCACGCAATACATGACACTATTGCAGGATGCTGCTAATGCGACACTACGATCAAAGAATCTTTGACAAAACTGTGTGCGATGCATTAATCACAAACGGTGATGCAAAAAACCCGTCAAAAAAGGTGCAAAAGCTTTGCGATGGATGATACATCAAACACGGTTCTGATTTTAGTTGTGTGTACGATGAGGGGCATACGGTTGATCTGTATGAACTGTTTGCGATGAGACAGAACAACAGAAACGGGCAGCCAGATCAAGGTGTGTGCGATATACAGCATACAGTTCACTCCGATGAACCATTTGTGATGATTGAGGTGAACACAAACAATTTGGCGTAACAAGATGTGTGTGATACCCGACAAACAGGTCGGTAATCAGAATTGTGTGCGATTATAGACAGCCATTACGGTCTTTTTTTGTGAATTGTGTGCTCATCAGGGCACACAGTTCAACAAACCAACCCGTGGGCGATAATGTAGAAGATGTCTGTCGAATACACATGACTAACCGTCTGCGATGAGATTGACAGGATAAACAGATATATATATATATATATATATATATATATATAGTCTGCTTAATTTAGTCCTTCTTCTGGTTGTTGTTGTTGTTGGATGGCCCCACGACATCGTCTTGGCGAGGATGCTTCTTGCCGCTGACCATTGGCTTTTCATCGCCGCCGCCATCGTCATCGTCGTTGCTGTCGTCGTCATCTTCCTCCTCGTTCGACCATTCCTCCTGATCACCATCGCCATCCTCTTCTTCGTCCTCCGATGGCTCCTCGTCCGTTTGTTATCGTCTGACGGCTCCGGAGGCGGCGTCCCTTCCATGAACCAGATATAATCGAGGCCTGGGCTCGATGCCGGACTCATGGAAGACGAGCGGGATGATTCCAATGTTGACCTATCATCGGGCGCCAGACTGTCGTCCGAATTGTCATCCTCGCTGTCGCTCGACATGGCTACAGAGTGTGTGCCAGTGTGTAGCGCGGCTTGCTGGGGACGATGAACATGGTGGACACTTAAGCGGGGTAAGCAGAGAACAGGAACTGCCAATTGAAGTGGGGACTGAAGCGGGGGTTGACGTATTATCTAACCGCTGATATAAGAAACCGCAATTATTCGTACCGAGTCGCTCCAAAATCCCAGGGTTGCGCATGACTCCTATTGGCTATTTGGCTAGTTTCCTTTTTCAAGACAAAAACAAGGAACAAGTTTTGGGATTATGCACCGGTACCGGTACAAACGGAGTAGGATAGTTGACAAGCAATACATTGAGCACTTCTTATTGATAAAGCCAGTAATAATCAAACTAGAAAGGAAAAGAAAAAAGACAAAGAAAAATATCTGCATGAATCTTCGCATAACATCAATGGCATAGGACCTAGATGTGCATTACTTAGAGCACATCTAGATGTGCTTTCGCAATACTTTCAAACAAAACCCCTAATCATCATTGCAAACATCGCATAGAACTTGGATAATGCGACAACCACAACTACACATACTAGTTCCTTCTTGTCTCTTTCTTTCATCTGTTGCCTGTGATTGATTCTTTCTTGCTTCATCGTGCTGATTGTACATTCCAGATCAGCCAGTTTTTTCTTCAGATTTACATTATCATTTGCGAGCTTGGTGATACCCCTCCGAGCCCTGCAATGCCATTCTTCATCCAGCTATTTAACAAAGGCACAATCCTCATATCCCTGCCAATGTTAAATAGTATTCTGGATGAGCGGTGGCATTAACTGAAGTAAAATGATGAACTTAATTAGCACTAACCTCTAAGGGGCAACTAAGAAACCGCCTGCCAATGTCAAATCCCTTCGTGCATACACATTGAGCGGGAGTGTGCTGATACGTCTCTGTCGTATCTACTTTCGAAACACTTTTGCCCTTGTTTTGGACTCTAACTTGCATGATTTGAATGGAATTAACCCAGACTGAAGCTATTTTCAGCACACTTTCCATGGTGTTATTTATGTGCAGAAACAAACGTTCTCGGAATGACCGGAAACTCCATGGAACTTATTTTTGGAAAATATAAAAAATACTGGAAGAAGAATTCACGTCAGGGGGGCCACCACCTGTCCATGAGGGTGGAGGGCGCGCCTGCCCCCTGGGCGCGCCCCCTACCTCGTGGCCCCCCCTGACGCTCCACCGACCTCAACTCCAACTCCATATATTCGTGTTCGGGGAGAAAAAAATCAGAGAGAGGGATTCATCGTGTTTTACGATACGGAGCCACCGCCAAGCCCTAAAACCTCTCGGGAGGGCTGATCTGGAGTCCGTTTGGGGCTCCGGAGAGGGGAATCTGTCGCCATCGTCATTGTCAACAATCCTCCATCACCAATTTCATGATGCTCACCGCCATGCATGAGTAATTCCATCGTAGGCTTGCTAGACGGTGATGGGTTGGATGAGATCTATCATGTAATAGGGTTAGTTTTGTTAGGGTTTGATCCCTAGTATCCACTATGTTCTGAGATTGATGTTGCTATGACATTGCTATGCTTAATGCTTGTCACTAGGGCCCGAGTGCCATGATTTCAGATCTGAACCTATTATCTTTTCATGAATATATGTGAGTTCTTAATCCTATCTTGCAAGTCTATAGTCACCTATTATGTGTTATGATCCGGCAACCCCGAAGTGACAACAATCGGGACCACTCTCGGTGATGATTGTAGTTTGAGGAGTTCATGTATTCACTATGTGTTAATACTTTGGTGCGGTACTCTATTAAAAGGAGGCCTTAACATCCCTTAGTTTCCATTAGGACCCCGCTGCCACGGGAGGGTAGGATAAAAACGTCATGAAAGTTCTTTTCCATAAGCACGTATGACTATATTCGGAATACATGCCTACATTACATTGATGAATTGGAGCTAGTTCTGTGTCACCCTATGTTATGACTGTTACATGATGAACCGCATCCAGCATAATTCTCCATCATCGATCCAATGCCTACGAGCTTTTCACATATTGTTCCTCCCTTATTTACTTTACCGTTGCTACTATCACAATCACTACAAAACCCAAAAATAATACTTTTGCTTCCGTTACCGTTACTTCCATATTATTTTGCTACTAAACACTTTGCTGCAGGTACTATGTTATCCAGGTGTGGTTGAATTGACAACTCAACTGCTAATACTTGAGAATATTCTTTGGCTCCCCTTGTGTCGAATCAATAAATTTGGGTTGAATACTCTACCCTCGAAAACTGTTGCGATCCCCTATACTTGTGGGTTATCAAGACTATTTTCTGGCACTGTTGCCAGGGAGCATAGCTCTATTCTATAAGTCACTTGGGATTTATATCTGCTGGTCACTATGAAGAACTTGAAAGATGCGAAAACAAAAATTTATCCCTCAACTACGAGGGGAGGGAAAGAACACCGAATGAAGCTGAAATTATATTGAATAATATGTTGACAAATGAAAATAATTGGACACTTCCTGAGCCAACTCCTGAGCCTATTCCTCAACCAACCCCGAAGAAAAGGGGTGTTCTATTTCTCAGTTCTGAAGATATGCAGGAGGCAAAGAAATATCACTACTAGGAAAAGGCCTACTAATGGCGCACCTAATTTGGCCATTAATGGCGCATTAGTGGTGCGCCATTAGTGCCACGCCATTAGTATATTTTACTAATGGCGCACCACTGGTGCGCCATTAGTATCTGGTATACTAATGGCGCACCTCTGATGCGCCATTAGTATATACAACAGTGCGCCATTAGTATGCCTCCCAGGGGGCCATGTATACCCAGGTGCTTTGGCATACGAATGGTGCACAACAACAGGATGCGCCATTAGTAACTTCGGCATACTAATGGCGCACTGTTTAATGATGCGCCATTAGTATCCTTTAGCATACTAATGGCGCACTATGATGTGATGCGCCATTAGTATGAACATTAGGTTTTTTTTTATTTTTTATTTTCTGTTTTTTGCACAGGTTACAAAATGTATAATTGGACAAAATATAGACAGCACATTTCATCATTTTAGTCTCTGAATACAATTCATCATTTTAGTCTCCGAATACAATTCATCATATTAGTCTCCGAATTGAAAAGACCGAACAAAGATAGAACATTATATTACAAGTCTCGAGACCGCAAGTTTGTCTTCAGATTACAAGTCAATATCGATCATCTAAACTACCATCACATAGAAGAGAGCTGCGGTCATCACGATGAAACTCGTCTTCATCCGGTTCCTCCAACGCTCCCTCCCCTCTCCCGCTAGATAGCGGGCGTATCTAGATTCGGCCTCGGCCCTAGTGGCGTACCCTTTGTAACTGTTACCGCTGAATTGGTGAACCTGTCTCCGACACTCCTCCCAGTCGTCGTAGACTCCGGGAACCTTACCCTTGTACACGACATACCACGGCATCGCTATGTAGTAGCCAAACGAAACGTTAGTACCAATTCACAGACAAAACATAAGCAATATATAGTATGCAACAGAATGATCGAAAGAGAAAAGCAAGACATTAATAGCATCGATTACATCTAAGTTGAACGACTCTCGAAACCAAAGAGACATACTACAAGTTCATTAAAGTTTAATTACAACATGAGCCAATCGATGTTTCAGAACTAGACACAGCATCACTACTTTCGACTCGACTCAAGGGACCGGAGCGTGTATGAAGCCGTCGTCTATCGTGGGAGTCATGAAACAACGGGCATTGTCAGCCTGCATTTGTAGGATTGTGTCGATGTCACTGTTGGACGGTTGATTTCTGAGGTAGAACTGCCCCGAGGTACGAAGGACATCTTGATGGATGATTTCCGCAAACTCCGACTGGATGCGAAAGAATTCTTGTCTGATGTCCGCGTCCTGGATTGCCGACACGCTCGTGGCCCAATCTTTGAGTCTACTCGGTAGCAGAAGTTGATGATGGTCCCGTACTATCGCCCGCATGTGATGGATGGCGTAGTAGGCACCCTTCTGACCGTCAGGCGGCTGCTTGACGCAGCAGAACGTCGTATTGTGGGAGAACACGTGCTTGCCGTACTTACGAATAGGCCTGGTGAAGGTGCCTCCAGATTTGACGTAGCCGGGGAGAACATCATCAAGAACCTTCTTGACATTTGTGTAGTCTACGTTCGACTGACGGTCCGGGTCGAAATACGTGGCCATGGAATATTTGGGGCTTAGGAGGATGAGCGTGCAATGTGTGTCACTGCAGAAAACACGGAATATTAAAAGAAAAACGATCGAAATCTAAGAATTCATATGTTACGGGGCGGTTGAGGGGAGGACTTACTCGGGAAAGTAAGGCACGAGGAAGTTATCCTTATCTTGGTTTGCCAGAATGACACCTTCGAGGTAAGAACTCGCGACTTGCCGGTCCCCAGCGCTGCCCAAGATCTTGGCACGCATGTAGAAGGGGTCGACTATCACGATGTCCGGGGTCTTGTCGCGAATGATCCGCATCTCCATACTCAGCGAAAATAGCCGAACGAAGGTGTAGTGCAGCAGATGAAGGTTCAACATAGCATGGATGTCATCAAACCGCAGGACGATCGTACCCCTGATGGAGTTATCCACAAAGCCCTTGCCCTCTGGCACCTTGGCCGCGAAAACCGGGTATGCCACATCCTTCTCTCCGAGACGCCGCTTCTCCAAAGAAAGAACACTGTCATGCAGACTCCGCATAGCACCGGTTGCAGCATCGAGCATATTTCTCGGTAGCATCGGCCTACTCGCCACATGCACCCTCCTCGAGATATCCTCAGGTGAAGGTGGCCCGTCCTGAGCACGGATCGTACTCGGTGCCGGCTGGCCCGCACCCTTGTTAGTCTTTCTTTTGCGTGCCTTCTTCTTCTCCTGTAATGGGACCGAGTTCTGCTCACAGACCGCCTTCTTGAGTGTGTTGGGGCTGATAATTTTTGGCACCTCGCCTATCTGAGGCTCGGTGAAGTCGGCAGCTGGAGGCGTCTCCTGAGAGCTGAACGGCAGACGACGCCTATTGCAACTTAGCTTCTCCGCGGTACCAGCTAGATCACGCACGTCTTTTATTGGGTTGGGTTCTTGAGAAGGAGGCCCCATGAAGTCGCCACCGTACCCATGATCGGCAAAGTACTGATCGACGTTGGCAAATGTATCGTCGTCGTCATTCTGATCCTGTGCCATATGCATGTTTGGATCCAGTGGCATAGGGATGTCCGGCACCGTTGCGGCGGTCTTGCCATGGGGCCGACTTGGCGCCGGCACGACTGGCGGTGTTGTCTTTGGGGTGGTGTCCCCCGCCCCCAAACGAATCTGGCTCTTCGGCCAAAGCAGGGGCCAGCTCAGGCAGGCGCTGAGGGTCATCACGTCATCATCATCGGCCCCGATGGGTCGAATCGGAGGTAACAACTCATCGCAGCCTGGCAGCACCCGAACCAGTTGAACCCTAAACAAGTTGGGTGGCACCTGGGTACCGTGGAACAAGGGGTTGCCCGGTTGAACGATTTTGCCCTTGGCGACATCGACCAACTCGTTGTTCACGAAGTGCAGGAGAGTGCACGGAACGTCGGCGGCGCCCTGCGAAAACGTGTAGGGCGTCAGGGATGCCCAGTCAAAGGCAAGGAGATGAATCATCAAAATTCTTTTCTCATGAGCAAATGGGCCTCTTTTGCTGCTAAGCTTCAGCAGTGCTAGCTGCTCAATGCCAAGTACTGAAAATTATATTATACTGGTCCATAACTAAATGATGGGTTCGATTTGTAGAAGTAACAAGTCAGACTTCCATAGATGAAAGTAGCATGATATACTACTTTCATACTCCAATGAGAAGATAAGTTCCTAAGATCCTGATATGACAAAACTAGCGTACATATACCAATAAATGCAATTTGTAACAAATTGTTGTACAACAATATATCTTCTAGCCATGAAACCCTACCCTGATTCTCCTTTCTTCCACTTGCCGAAGACAACCAATGAGAAGATAAGTTCCTAAGATCCTGATATGACAAAACTAGCGTACATATACCAATAAATGCAATTTGTAACAAATTGTTGTACAACAATATATCTTCTAGCCATGAAACCCTACCCTGATTCTCCTTTCTTCCACTTGCCGAAGACAAGTTGGCTGTAGAGGATGGTCCAACTCAGATCAGCCTACAGAAGTGCATTGTATAATTCTGTTTAGTTCCAAGCAGTAGTTCAGGAAGTGCAAATTGCAGAAGTTTGAGAAAGCACTAACTGGAAAGTCTGGTGTTTCCTTGAAAACATGAAAGTGCCTGACTATGCATACAATTTTACAACAAGACATCCACCATACAATTTTTATTAAAGGAAAAGACTTACGTGAAGTTTAATTAAAGTTTTAGTTAAAGTTTGAATTAAAGTTTCGGTTAAAGTTTTAGTTGATTTTAAAGTTAAATTAAATTTTCACTTAAAGTTTCAGTTAAAGGAGAGCACTTGCTACTGGATTTTAGGGCTATTGTAAGCAGTGCACTACTGCACTATTGTTCATACTCCTGCACTATTGCACTACTGGAATCCTCCTACAAACTACTGCAAGCAGGAATACTGATGCAAACCCTGGAACTTGTAAGCAGTAGCAGGAGTACAACAAGACAAGAAGATGAGACAATATGGAGGGCACAAGGCAAACTATTGAAAAGGTTTCTTTGTGCTGTACTCCAAAATTCAACCAAACAAATTAACTGAAACTTAACAGCAGCAGCAAGTTCTACACTATTGTTGTCCTACACTAAACTAATACAACCAAACAAATTAATTGAAGAAAAACTACTGAAACTATACAAGCACTACAGTCAGATTACACAAAAGTACTGATGCAAGCAGTACAGCACACAAAACTTGCAAACTTACAAGCACTACTACAACTTAATTAAGCTACTGGAGTAAGTGAAACAACTGCACTTAATTAAGCTACTGGAGTAAGTAACTCCATGGTGTACTCACTGGAGTAGAGCTAAATGTTCAGGAGTACTTCTCAGGCATAAGCAGGGGGAGGAGGGTGGAGGATCATGAGGCTTCATGGTGAAAAGGACCAAAACTAAATGTACTAAGAGCAAAATGCCCAAATCACAATGGTCAGTGGTCTGGCCATTGTGAACACAAGTACCAACTGTCTACACCTTCAGTCAGATTGGGACCATCAAAATGGAAAAAAGAATCCAACATGTGCGAGAGTTTAGGGGAACATAAACCCAACGCACGGATAATGCAAATGTGTTACATTACATCACATGGCACACACATAAGAGTTAAACAATCTGTCAAAACAAACGGCACTACTTGGGGAAGGCAGCAGATTACCAGATTGGGCAGGCAAATAAAATTAATGGGGGACGGACTAGATAACTGAGTGCAAATTGTGGATAACATGTAAAAAAAACTACGCAGGCATCAAAGTTTAATTGTTCTTAAGCAGTATCTGGCAGATCAGGGCACACACGCTAAGCTAGAAAGTCAGGGCGTCCAGAGTAGATTTGCTGAATCAGGGAACAAAATTAAATTGACATCAATGGCAGCTTTACAAGCTCCAACCTTAATTTACAGCAACAACGATTGGTTGAAGGGTGAAGTGGGATTCAGAGCAACATCTAAGTGAACTGCGTGACCGATTCTAATTCCACTTCCCCAAAGAATGTTTGGTACTAGAATCAAGCAATCAGGGTAGCTTCAATGCCAGTCTATTCCACCGTAGAAAAGATCCAAACCAGTCAAGAGGGGGAGAGGGGGAGAGGGGGAGAGGAGGAGGGGGAGCTCACGGGGGCCGTAGGGATAGGGCAGTGGGGCGCGGGGAGGATGTCGGGGACGAGGTCCGGGTGGTGGTGGTGCTCCGGCGACGGTGGTGTGGACGGGGCGGCGTCCGGGCCGCCGGCGACGAGGGCGGCGGGGCGATGGCGTCCAACGAGGTGGGGCGACGGGGAGAGCGGCGCCGACGTCGGGGCCTCAGGCGGCGGTGGTTGGAGACGTCGCAGCGGGGTCGAGGCGGCGTCGGGGCGGCGTCGAGGCGGCGGGGCAGCGTCGAGGCGGCGGGGCAGCGGCGTCGGGAGAGGAGAGGGGAAGGGGATCGAGGGCGAGGGCGAGGGAGAGAGAGGGGATAGGTTTGGGCCGGGGTGGAAATATGGATGGGGGCGGCACAATACTAATGGCGCACCACCCCTCGGTGCGCCATAAGTACATCCATACTAATGGCGCACCTCACCGTGGTGCGCCATTAGTAGTTTTTTTTTCTTATAGCAATGGCACAATACTAATGGCGCACCACCCCTCGGTGCACCATAAGTACATCCATACTAATGGCGCACCTCACCGTGGTGCGCCATTAGTATTGTTTTTTTGATTTCTGCTCGAGCCAACAGGTTATCTTCCACCTGACCTGATCCACACCAAGTCCCCTCTGCTAGCTCGATTGGTTAGCAGCTAGTTCTCACACCAGGAGGTCCTGGATTTGATTCCTAGGCTCCACAAATTTTTTTTATGCATTTAAAATGCTGTTTGATACTTATTTGTGTTTAAATATGTTCAAACTTGTTTAAATCATAACAGTAATATTTTTTTTATAAGACAGTAATAAATTTTTTAAAAATATTATCAAACAGTAATGCCGGTGGAGCGGGGGAGGGTGCGCGGGGTGCGGGGGGTCGGCGGCGGCGGTTGAGTAGGGGAGGGGTGCGGGGGGTCGGCGGCGGTGGTTGAGTAGGGGAATCGAGGGTGCGGGGGTCGACGGCGGCGGCCGGTGGACCAGGGGGGTGCTCGGCGGCGAGGGGGACCGGATCTGGCGAGGTGGGATAGCGATCGAGATGGAGGGGGATCGAGATCGAGTGTCCATGAAATTTAAAATTATTCATCATAGTTCAAAAAGTGCCCATGAAATACAATCGAGAAATGAAGGCTACGATTTAAATACAATCGATCTTAGCTAGCTATCTGTTCACAATCTTCTTACCCTTCTTTTTCGCAAATGGAGTTCTTCTGTGGAACGGACGTCCTTTAGGTAGGGTGGTCCTGCTTCTTCTTGTGGTGTATGCTGCTACTTCATCATCGTCGTCATGTTCGATCCTCGGGTCGCCATACTTGTCTAAGTCTTGCTCATTGGCTACTCCATCCATTCCGATGATCTTCCTTTTGCCTCTCCTCACGACAACACGACTGGGCTTTGATGGGTCGGTAATGAAGAAGCATTGGTCCACTTGGGAAGCCAGTACCCATGGCTCATTTTTCGCGGTGACGTTTGCGCCCGCGGTCTTGGATTTGGCTTCGGGTATAACCATGGTGGTGAAATACCGGTATTCTTTTAGGACGCTCTTCGCCCATCTGACACGGAACATCGGGACCTTCTCTCCAGCATAGCTCAGCTCCCAGATCTCCTCGATCCTTCCGTAGTATCTGTCCTTGTCGTTACCGGTGTAGGATTCCATCGTTACCCCGGAGTTATGATAACCATCGCTCTTCATGTCCTTGGCCTCGGTGTAGAATGTGTAGCCGTTGATATCGTACGCCTCATAGGTCATCAGGTTGTGCTCGGCGCCCTGTGACAAGGCGAATATGAGTTGTTCTTCCGCGGAAGAATCCTCATGTAAAGGGTACGACAAAAGCTTCTGCTTGAACCAACGCGTGAAACATGAGTTGTGCTCTTTGAGTATATCTCCGTCCGTCCTTTGTTGGCCTCGGTCATTGTACGTCTTCTTAATAAAGGTTTTGTGCTCTACCACCCAAGGATCGACAACGTCTATGTGTTGTAGCGCGACTAGGTTTGCTCTTTCAAAGTCGGTGAGTCGACCCTCGAAGTCGACATGCATTTCGCGGTGACCCTCACGGTGACCCCATCCAGCGAGCCTGCCGAGGTGCCTGTTGACGGGCAGACCAACGGGGTTCTCGATGCCTAGATAATTCGTGCAGTACGAGATGCACTCTTCGGTCAGAAAGCCCCTGGCTATGCTTCCCTCTGGACGTGACATGTTGTGAACGTATCCTTTGATGACACCATTCATCCTTTCGAACGGCATCATGCTGTGCAGGAACGTCGGCCCGAGTTGGATGATATCGTCCACGATATGGACCAGCAGATGCACCATAACGTCGAAGAATGCGGGCGGGAAGTACATCTCAAGCTCGCATAGTATCACCACGATCTCTTCCTGTAGCCTTCGGAGTTGCCTCACGCCAACAGACTTCCGAGAGATGACGTCGAAAAAGTTGCATAGGCTAAATAGGGTTTCACGGACGTGCGCATCCATGATCCCACGGATTGCAACTGGAAGTATCTACGTCATCAGCACGTGACAGTCGTGAGACTTCATCCCGCTGAACTTCTGCTTCGCTGGGTCTAGGTATCTGCTTATCTTCCCCGCGTAACCGTAAGGAAGTTTTACTCCTACGAGGCAGGTGAAAAACTGCTCGATCTCCTCCTAACTTAGAGTGAAGCACGCGGGAGGGTAGTCATTTCCGGTCTTCTTGGCCTTTTTGCCTTTGCGACGACTTTCCGTGTCCTGCTTCGCCTCATCATCATCATCATCATCATATATAGTGTGAAGCTCCTGCTTGATGCCCATTGATTTCAAGTCTGCCCTTGCTTTCGGCCCATCTTTGGTCCCCTCTGGCATGTTGAGCAGGGTACCAAGCAGACTCTCGCACACGTTCTTCGTGATATGCATGACATCAAGGCTGTGAGGCACACAGTGGATCTTCCAGTACGGCAAGTCCTAGAAAACAGACCTCGTTTTCCATACCTTCAGCAGCGGCTCTGGTGCCTTTCGCTTCTTTCCCGGCTCTGGCGCCTTTTGCTTCTTTCCCGGCAGTGGGCAGTCTTTCCAATTTTTCAACAGCTCGTCTATTTCCTCGCCGCTCCTCGTACGCGGGCGTCCTCGGGGTTCGGTTTCACCATCGAATAGATCCTTGCGTTTTCTCCACGGGACATCGTCGCGAAGCCACCTTCGATGTCCCATGAACATGGTTTTCGAAGACCCGGGATCTCTATCTAGCTGGCGATACGTTGTGTCATCCATGCACCTGACGCATCCTGAAAATCCGTGGACCACCTGCCCCACGACATATCCGTAACCGAGATAGTCGTGCACCGTCGTGAGCAGCGCGGCTCTCATAGGGAAATATTCTTTCTCTACGGCGTCCCACGTATTGCCTGGCGTTTTCCACAGTGGGTCAAGCTCCTCTTTCAGCAGCCCCAGATATAGATTGATGTCGTTCCCTGGTTGTTTCGGTCCTTCAATTAGCATACTCATGTGAATGTACTTCCTCTTCATGCACAACCAGGGGGGAAGGTTGTACATCCACACAAACACAGGCCAGGTGCTATGTGTGCTTCTCTGGCTGCCAAACGGATTGACTCCATCGGTGCTCGCGCCCAGCACGATGTTCCTTGGATCGTTCCCAAATTCTAGGTCTTTGAAGTTCAACGCTTGCCACTGGCTCGCATCCTTACGGTGACTCAGCATCTTGTCTTTTTTATCTATCTCCGGATCATTTGCGTCATCTTCTCGCTTCTTCTCCTCCCTATCCGCGTGCCAACGCCGGAGCTTTGCCACCTTAGGGTCCGCGAAATACCGCTGCAGACGAGGAGTGATCGGAAAGTACCACACCACTTTTCGAGGAGCTTTCTTCCTCTTCTTGTATCGAGTGACGCCGCACATCGGACATATGGTAGACTCCGCGTGCTCGTCCCGATAAATGATGCAATTGTTCATGCACACATGGTATTTCACGTGCGGTAAATCCAGAGGACACACGATTTGATTCGCTTCCTCCAAACTGGTCGGGCACTTGTTCCCCTTGGGAAGACGTTCGTGCCAGAATGACATGTTCTCGTCGAAGCATGCGTCGGTCATTTTGTGTTTTACCTTCATCTCCAGAGCCATGAGCGTTACTTTCAGGCGGGTATCCTCGGGCCTGCATCCTTCATACAATGGAGTAAACGCGTCTAACTCAAGTTGATCCATCTTGGCTTTCTCTCGGGCGGCAGCTCTTGCGTTATCCGTCTGCTTGAGAAGCAGCTCTTGAATATGAGGGTCCTGCACCCAGCCCATCGATGGTCCAGCGTCGTCTGCTCCGCCGGCATCATCATCTTCATGATCATGCCCGTCGTATGCTCCGGCATCTTCCTCATCATCATGTCCTGCATCTTCTACATGATGACTATGTACAGCATCACCGTCGTGATCATCTCCTGGGGATTCTTCGTCTTCTCGCCCGCCCGAGCCACGGTGGTTGTCTTGCTGCCCTTCCTCATTTCTTGCCCGGCCCCCATGGACGACTTCGTAGTCATCTTCATCACCTTGCCACCGATAGCCATCATGAAACCACGCAAGAGCAGGTGGTCCCGCACCTGCCCGGATTCCGGGTCCGCAATAAGGCTCTTCAGCTTGCATCTTCGACACGGACATCTTATCTCCGTCTCGTTCTTTTGAAGCATCTCGGCCTTCGCGGACCTCAAAAACCTACTCACGATGCCTTCGGTAATCATGCGGACCATGGTCGCCTGCGGGGTAGAGCAAAACGATATTTTAGAACCAAGAAAAAATTTGGCATGACTTTCCCTAAAAATAGGACCAAAAAGAATGCTTAATGCCAAAATTCTCACCGAAACGGAAATGAATCAACATTCCGGCAAAATATTGGCAACTATCGCATTTTAAATACCGGTGCACCTCCAAACACAAACACATATGCAACACCACAAACATATGCAACACCACGAACATACATAGATCTAGCTAGGCCATAAAAAGTGCACGTGCACATTGTTGTAGGAAGAACAACATAAAATATAGCTTCCCCCCTTACTTACCTATCAAAACAAGGTAATTTAACCACTTAAATTGAATGAATCTATGGTGGAAATGAGGTGAAAAAGAGGAGGCACCCGAGACAAGGAGGAGGTGGAGAGAATGAAGTGGGGAGAAAGTGAGTGTGGGTAGGAGAGGCTGTCCAAAATATCTTGTTGCTGCCCACTTACTAATGGCGCACCAACTCTAAATGCGCCTAGTAATGGCGCACGGTGGAACAGTGCGCCATTAGTAGTTTTGCAAAAAAGGGAATAAAAAATATAATAAAAAAACAACATTAGTGGCGCACTTTCCGGCAGGTGCGCCATTACTAGTTACAACTAGTAATGGCGCACTGTGTCTGGATGCGCCATTAGTATGTTTGGACATGCGCACTAGTTAAATTTTTTTTGATACTAATGGCGCACCGGGTAGTTTCAACTCTAATGGCGTATCAGAAGGTGGTGCGCCATTAGTATATAGTAATGGCGCACCGCTTGTCTGGTGCGCCATTAGTGTCAATCCCATCTATAGCCCTTTTTCTAGTAGTGTATATGAAAGAGAAGGGTATTAAAGCTGAAGATGTTAAGAATTTACCTCCTATTGAAGAAATACATGGTCTTAATTTACCGCATGTTGAAGAACTACATGATTTTAATTCATCTCCTATTCAAGAAAAACAAGGTCTTGATAACCCGACATAGGTAGTAAAGGTAAATTCTCTCTATAGATTTGATGAAGGTGCTATTCCTCACTATAAGTCTGCTAGAAAGTGCTTAGATGAGTTTGACAATTTTATTGTTAAACAAGAAAACTTCAATGCTTATTTTGGTAGAAAATTAAAACGCAATTCCAATATGGTTGAACACTTGAGTAATTACATGGCTAATGTTAAAGGTGAACTAAAACTCGTTAGCAAACATGATTCTATGGTTACCACTCAAGTAGAACAAGTACTTAAAGCTCAAAATGATTTGCTCAATGAATTGAATAGTAAGAAAAATGACTATGCTGTTAGAGTGGCTACTAGAACTGGTAGAATAACTCAGGAACCTTTGTATCCTGAAGGTCATCCTAAGAGAATTGAGCAAGATTCTCAGAGAAATAATATAGATGCACCTAGTCCTTCTAAAAAGAAGAAAAAGAAAAATGATATGACTTTGCATGCTTCTAGTGAACCTATTGCTGAACCACCTAAGAATCCAAATGCTATTTCTGATGCTGAAACACAATATGGTAATGAAAATGAACCTAGTAATAATGTTAATGACGATGTTCATGATGATGCTCAACCTAGTAATGATAATGATGTAGAAATTGAACCTGCTGTTGATCTTGATAACCCACAATCAAAGAATCAACGTTATGATAAGAGAGACTTTGTTGCTAGGAAACATGGTAAAGAAAGAGAACCATGGGTTCAGAAACCCATGCCTTTTCCTCCCAAACCATGCAAGAAAAAGGATGATGAGGATTTTGAGCGCTTTGCTAAAATGATTAGACCTATCTTTTTGCGTATGAGTTCAACTCATATGCTCAAAATGAATCCTTATGCTAAGTATATGAAAGAAATTGTTACTAATAAGAGAAAGATACCGGAAGCTGAAATTTCCACCATGCTTGCTAATTATACTTTTAAGGGTGGAATACCTAAGAAACATGGAGATCCAGGAGTACCCACTATACCATGCTCCATTAAAAGAAATTATTTTAAAACCGCTTTGTGTGATCTTCGAGCCGGTGTTAGTGTTACGCCTCTCTCTTTATATCGTAGACTTGATTTGAATAAGTTGACACCTACTTAAATATCTTTGCAAATGGCTGATAAATCTACTGCTATACCTGTCGTTATTTGTGAGGATGTGCCTGTTGTGGTTGCAAACGTTACTATTTTAACGGACTTTGTTATTCTTGATATCCCTGAGGACGATAGTATGTATATTATTCTTGGAAGACCCTTTTTGAATATTGCAGGGATTGTTATTGATTACAAAAAAGGCAATGTCACTTTTCATGTTAATGGTAACGAGCATACGGTACACTTTCCGAGGAAACAACCTCAAGTCCATAGTATCAATTCTATTGGAAAAATTCCATTGATTATTTTTGGAGATTTTGAATTTCCTCTTCTTACTGTCAAGGAGAAATATGATATTTTTATTATTGGGGATGTGCATATCCCCGTTGAGGTAATATAGTGTTATTTGAAATTTCTTCGGTTCCATGTTATTCGGAATGAGTTTGTTAACAAGACTTGATCAACCTTGTTAGTGGATTCCTTTTGATGAGCATGAGATGGATGAAACTAGAAGACACAACCTTCTGTACCCTCTCTCTACTTTCTGTTATTTAGTTGAAATAAAGTAAAATAGTATTTTTTTCTGTTTGTTTTATGATTTATCTGTGCATTATAAAAATACCCCGAAAATAAAAGTTCTCCAAATGCCCCGAAAATGAAATATGATTTTTTCTAGAATATTTGAGAATATCTGGCACCGAGGGTGGAGGGCGCGCCCCCTGCCTCGTCGGCCCACCGTGGCTCCCCTCCACTTATTCCTGCACCCACACACTTCTTCTCCCTCCCAAAGAAATCACTATCCAGCTCAAGCACGAGTTCTAGCTCATTTTGCTACGATTTTTGATCTCCTTGCACAAAGCACCCCTCACAAAACTACTTGGGGGATTTATCCTTGGTATGTGACTCCTCCATTGGTGCAATTAGTTTTTGTTCAAGTGCTTTATTCATTGGAAATTTGTGCTGCCTAGGTTACCATGTTCTTGAGCTTGCATTTCAAATTTATATGGTTCCAAGTAGTTCTAATGCATGATATAGGCCCTAGGAAATTGTAGGAGTAGTTGCTATCAATTTTGTTGAGTTTGGTTCACTTTTATTTGAAGTTACTAGAAATTTCAGAATTTTTCAGAAAATAATGAAGAGATTTTTGTGGGGCTCATCGAGCCGAAGCTCGAAGGAAAAGCAAAATGAAGAAGCACAGATGCCCAAATATAATCTGGCTCGCACCACGGAGGTTTGTCCGTGTGAATGGCCTTCCGATGATTTATTGAGAGAAGCCGGGATTTATGATGATTTCTATGAATTGGCTGAGAATGCAGGCCTCACCGACTTCCTCTGCGACCAACGCGAAAAGTATCTCTTACTCACCAATACTTTTGTGCAAAACTTCTACTATTATCTTAAGAAATCACCTCCTTCAGTAGAGTTTCATTTATATGATGTGGTTAAGAAGATGTCACTAGATGAATTTTGCAAGGTTTGCAAAATACCTTTTGAGGGTAGTTTAGAGGAACCACATTGTAAAGATGTGGGCGGATTTATTGACACTATTACTGTAGGGGAAACTAGGAAGGTTTTCGACGCAAGAATCACTAGCATACATTTTCCTATTTTACACTACTTTGCAATATTTGCTAGACGATGCTTAATTGGTCGCGGAAACTATGGAAACCTTAGTGTTCCTGATATCATCATTTTGTTCCATAGTTTATTCTATGATAAACTCTATTTGTATCGGCGGTATTATTGCTAAACGATTAAGTTTGAACCGTACAAAGGGCCCCATCTTTGGAGGTATTTACGCTTCACGCCTTGCCGCACACTATAACATACCTATTAGGCACTATGAAAAAGAAGAAAAATTCCTGCCCACTGTTTATCTAGATTATAAGAGTATGGTAGCGCATGATTTTATTGTTACAATAAGGAAGGGGCGCTTAAATATAAATTGTTTTTGATAAACATCACCCTGAGACTATTACCTTGCCTGCTCCTTCCTTGTTTGATTTATCTGCAAGCCCGTATCTAGTTTCGTTGGCGGCCATCTACGCCTACCGAAACCCTACAACAGCTACAGAGTCAGAGCCGGAGCCACAATTTGATCCTCCACGACAGTCTGACTACCAGTGGGATCCGGAGATGATTGCCAACCAGTGGCAGTCAGGGGCTTCTTCATCTCATTACGACCTTGACTACAACTATGGATATCCCCCAGGCCATGCGTGGTAATAAACCAAGTTAGGCCAAAAGCCTAAGCTTGGGGGAGTACGTATTTCTCATCGACATTACATTTATGTTCACACACTCATTGCTAGATGTCGGTGCTCATACTCTTTCACTGTAATATCCATGCTAGTTTATTTTCTTTTTCTTGCTTTCTTCTTGCGTGTTTGTTAAACCTTAAGAAATACCAAAAAAATAGTAATAGCTTTTAGTTAGTTTATTTTCTTGCTGTAGTAGTAATAATTAAAAGAAAACCGAAAATGATTTCCCGTTCTTCTTTTGCTTGTTGGGAGCTTTCCCGTGTAAATAGTTTTATTTCTTTTCTTTTCTTTGGGGGTCGATAGGAGAAGACCATGATTAAATTGTTGAAGTCGCTCTTATATGCATTATTGTTGATTTAACCAAGAGCCCATATTACCTTGTCTTCTCCTGTTTATTGAATGCTCGCAAATTCCAGCTTAGTCCAATGCATATGCACTCTTAATATTATTCACATCGTTCGGTTGTGCAAGTGAAAGGCAATTATGATGATATATGATGGACTGACTGAGATGAGAAACGCTGGTATGAACTTGACCTCTCTTGTTTTTGTAAATATGATTAGATCATCGTTCCTGATTCAGCCTATTATGAATAAACATGTTTGCAATGACAATTAGAGATTATAGTTGCTTATGCCATGCTTAATTAGCTAGGAGTTTATAATGGTTTACCTTGCGTGCCAACATGCTATTAAAATGGTTGTGATGTGGTATGATAGGGGGTATCCTCCTTTGAATGATTTAAGTGACTTGACTTGGCACATGTTCACACATGTAGTTGAAACAAATCAACATAGCCTTCACGATATTTATGTTCATGGTGGATTATATCCTACTCATGCTTGCACTCAATGTTTATTAATTTTAATGCATGTTCATGACTGTTGTCGCTCTCTAGTTGGTCGCTTCCCAGTCTTTTGCTAGCCTTCACTTGTACTAAGCGGGAATACTTCTTGTGCATCCAATCCATTAAACCCGAAAGTTATTCCACATGGGTCCACTATACCTTCCTATATACGGTATCTACCTGCCGTTCCAAGTAAATTTGTATGTGCCAAACTCTAAACCTTCAAATGAAATTTTGTTTTCTATGCTCGAATAGCTCATGGATCAACTAGGGTTGTCCGTATCTTCCATGTTAGGCGGGTTATTCTCAAGAGGAGTGGACTCTGTCGGGTGGTTGGTGCGACATATGCCAATGGGTGGCTTATCATTGTGGGAGCCAATAAAACATCGCCGGTGCCTGGAAACGGGATAAGGCGAAGACATGCACGCCGGTGGATCTTACCCAGCTTCAGGGCTCTCCGTGGAGATAACACCCCTACTGCTGCTCTGCGGGGTCTCCGCATGGTCACTAGATTGGCAAGTAGCTACAAGAGGCTCCTGGAGCTGTTTGGTGAAAGGATGAAGAGGGGCAAGGCATGCCTGCTCCTCCTCTTGTTGCGGTGTCTAAAAACTATCCAGAGAGAGATTCCCCTTGCATGGGTGCCCTGTGGGGTTTATATAGGCCTACCCCCAGGGGTACAATGGTAATCCGGCTAGGCGCGGGCCCCAGCCGTCTGTGTCTATGCTGCCTGGCTTCTCCGCCAACCGATGGGCCCGCCGCCTGGTAGGCCCTGCCGGCTGCCGGCCCTCTGGTCGACAAGTCGGCCCCACCGCTCGGGAGTTTTGTCGGAGGCTGGTTACTGTTTCCTTGCCTCTGGGGACGAGGGCTTTGTCGTGGTAAGCATGGCTAAAGTGCCGCCGCGAGGCGGCTCATCACTGTAGCCTTACCTTGTCTTATCTCCTTAAAGAGGCACCTCCTTCGAGGGAGAGAGTTGGCCTGCTATTGGGAGCCGGCCGTACCCCAGGCCGACTGCGGGAAGCATGTCCGCCTTTGGGGTCTCCCTGACTGAGGGGGCCCGCCACCCACGGGTCATACTGACCGCCCGTCGTGGGTGACGTCATGATAAACGTGGAAACAGTGCCACGTCGGACGGGTGATGGCCGCCCCGTACGACGCACTGTGGCCATGCGTTCCCCGGGATTCGGGGGTGGCAGGCTTCACTGTAGCCACGCCCCATCTTGTCACCGTTATGTGGGTGCAGACTCTGAGGGCACGATCTTGGCCGCCTGTTGAGGGGCCGGCTCCTGGAAGTCGGCCTTCTCATGGCCGGCTTGTTGGAGTCGGCCTCCTCGTGGTCTTGTTTCTCAAGGATTTCAGGGCTGGGCCGCCTTTGCGCAACCGGCCTGAGAGGTAGCCAGCTGGGGGAAGGTGGCCCCACGTCTTGGACACTTAGAGGCTCAATCGGCGTATAATTTTTCTGAAGAACCAGGGGAAGCCAGCTAGGCTACCCGTGGTCATTTACTCTAAGTCAGGGTGCAAGCTGACCGTTCGTCGACTGCGCGCCACGTGGCACCCTACGGCTGGAGGGGCCTGCCAGCCCACACGCGCGATGGGACGCCGCCGCAGTCCGGGGCCCACAACTACAGGGCCTCGGCCCACGCGTGGATCTTCTGCGGCCCGGTTGGACCGCGCGCCCCCCCCCCCAGCGGCGGTTTCCTCACGCCGTGAAGGCGCAATAATCGCGGGGCGTGGGGAGTGGGTGCAGTTAATCCCACGTCCCCCCACGCCCTGCCTCCCCGGCTTCGTCGCACGAGGCTATAAGTAGGGGGAGAGGAGGGGAGCGCCAGACACTCGCGCACTCTCCCTCGCTCTGCCCCCTCCTTCTTCTTCCTCCTCTACGCCGCCACAGCTACCCGCCGCCGCTCGGCCTTCCCGCCAATCTTCTTGGCTTGCCGTCACTTCGTCGTAGTTGGGTCGCGCGCCTTTCTTTCGCCACACCTTTCTCATTGCCGCGCCGTCCCCATGGCGTTGTCGAGCTCCTGGGACGGCTCCAATGTCCACGACGACCATGTCGACTTCCTCCGTCGGACGCGGCGGCTGCCGGGCACGGATTTCGTTCGGGTCCGCCTTGTGCCAGAGAGGGAGATCTTCCCGGCGTCGGAGGAGGACGAGCGGGTAATCTTCCACTCACACTGCCTGCGCGGCTTCGGCCTGCCGGCGAGCGGGTTCTTGCGCTCCTTCCTCGAATTTTATCATCTCCAGCCGCATCACCTTACTCCGAACGCGGTGATGCTGCTGTCGGCCTTCGTCGCCCTGTGCGAGGGTTTTCTTGGTGTCCTCCCCACCCTCGAACTATGGGGAGAATTCTTCCAGTGCCCGCCCCATGCGGTGCCTTCATCGCCATGCGGAGGATGAGCGACAACAACCCGTTTCCGTCCATCCCGCTGATATAGTCGGTGAAGCTCTGGCAGAAATCCTACTTCTACATGAAGAAAATCGCTCCTCAAGGCGACTTCATCAATCTGCCGGCTTACCTAGCCGGCCCGCCGGCTGGGAGGCAGCCCTCATGGTCCTTCCGGGCCAGGTCGCTGTCTCAGGGTGGGGCCGCCTCCGTTGCACGGCTCCGGGTGATGATCCAGTCGGAGGGTCTCTTGGGTCTGACCTGGTGGCCATCTTTGTGGAGCGTCGAGTGCTCCCGCTCCAGGGCCGACCTCATATGATCTGCCAGATGAGCGGCCGCTTCGACCCGTGCTGGCTAAGCACCAAGTAGATGCCTCACGCCGAGGTGTCTTACATGGTGAACTATATTTCCAACTGCAAGCTCACTAAGGAGTGCCGTACTCTCGCGCCAATCCTTCGCCGGTAGTATGTTTCTCTTCTTTTCTTCTTTCCTTGTAGCCGGGTTCATGATGGCCGACTCCTGACCAGTCGGCCTATTTTTGGCAGAATCCTATGCTTCCACTGGCAACCGAGGCTGAGGGGGTGGAACGACGGTTCCTCCTCGACCGCACGATGGACGACGTTGACGACCCGGACCTGGGGGCAGCTGCCATGGAAGAAGACGTCGCAGGGGAGGGCGGCGAGGCAGGCGGCTCTGGGCTCGGGACCGCCTTCGAGGATTGGCCGGATGATGCCGAGGCCGAAGTTGTTCCAAGCCTCAGCCGGCGCCCAATCATCAAAGCGCGGGCCCATCCGTTGCGCCGGCTCCCCATGGCGGCACGCAGAAACGCCGGGCCGCATCGACCCACTTCGGCAATCGGCCAAAGAAGCCCAAGAGTACCGCGGCGGCGACCGAGCGGGACGAGGCGGCCGCGAAGGCGGCCCGCTTCCGCAAGGTGGTGAAGCAGCCGCGGTCGGTTTCAGCGTAAGTGTTATTTTTCTTACGCCTTTCTTTTCTTGTTTAGTTGATATCTTTCTAAGCCTTCTTCTTGACTTATCAAACATGGCCCCACTTTCTCTTGAACGGGCCCCTGCCGCCTCCGTAGTCGGACCCGAGGGAGGGTCCTCAAGCTCCCGCCGTGTGGATCCCCGTGCCGATCTCCTAGAGGCGACGGAGCGAAACACGCGGGAAGCGCAGGAGTAACGGGAGGCGGAGGAGCGGAGGGCGGCTCGGGAGGCGAGGGAGAAGTCGGCGAAGGCACGGGCCGACGCGGCTGCCAAGGCCCAGGTGGAGGCCGCAGCCACGGAGGAGGAGGCGGAGGCCCAGCGGAACCAGCCTCCGCTGCTCGTCATCCCCTTCGCGCCGCGGCACCCGACATTCCAGTGCCCCCGACGGAGGAGACCGGCCATGGCCAGCCGGTGAAGGGGAAGGAGGCGGAACCGACGCCGCCGGCTGGAAAGGGCCAAGGTAGCCGGCCAACGCGCCGCCCGCGTAGCCGACCGAAGGTGAGCCGACTGTCGGGGCGGACCTTGTGGTCCTGTCGCCGTCTCGTCGACGCGCGGAGAAGGCGACTTCAGCGCCAGATCCGCACAACACCGCTGGCGCCGGCCCGTCGGCCCAGGACCTGGAAGCGGCTAGCGATAGCTTGTCTGGGTGGACGCCGGGCGGTGGGACGGCCGTGCTGAACGTGGTGGCGCAGGACGTCCGGAACCGGCTTCAGGCCCAAGCTACCGTGCTGAAGCAATACACCCAAGAATTTCTCACGACGCGAACGGTGATCCGGGTGAGTCCTTCCGTTTTTCGTTGATTGCTCCTGATTTCTTCCGTGGGGCGCGTCAGCGCACCCACTGGGTGTAGTCCCCGAGTTTCGAGCCGGCTGCTGAGCAGGCGGCTTGGAACTTCTTGGTAGACTCTAATTGCCGTCTTGTTCTTACTTGTATCACTTATCTTGTCTACAGGAGTATCATAACCTCCGCGCGGCTGCCTTCAACTCCCAGGCCCAGGAGTTGAATCAGAAAACCACCGATCTAACCAAGAGCCGGAGTAAGTGCTTCATCCTTTGTCTCAAGTGGGGGCGCGTCAGCGCACCCGCTGGGTGTAGTCCCCGAGATTCAGGCCGACTGCTGAGTAGTCGGGTCGGATCTTTTCCTAACGACTTCTTTCTTCATATCTGCAGGGGCCAATGCTGACTTGAGGAGCCAGCTGAGCGGAGCCCAGACCGCCCTTCGCGCCAAGGAGGCCGAGTGCGCCGCCCTGTCTCAAGAGCGTAACCGCCTAGCCAAGAAGCTGGCCGACCACAAGGCGGCCCTGAAGGCGGCGCAGGACAGCGAGGCCGCCCTCAAAGCCGAATACGAGACCGAGGCGGCGAACTGGGCCGAGGCAAGGCAGGCACTGAGTCAAGGCTACAGCCAGGTAGAAGACTTAATCGACGGTCAGCCGCCTTCTTCGTCGTTTCTTTGCCTGCCTCCTACTATCTGGTTCGTCTTTTGACTTTGTGCCACTGCTTTCTTCTTTGTGCAGATTACTTTCCTGGTTACTCTACTGCCGCTACTCAAGCCATCGAGGCCTACCGCGACGTGCGACGGTAGGCAGGGGCCGAGGTCGCACCAGGTGCCAGCTGGTCGCTTGAGGAGCAACTTCTGGCGCTTCAAGCCCGCCTGCAGTCGGCCCACTGCATGCTCCCGTCTTCAGCGCCCCGGGGCACAAGTGATGGCCGCCCTCTGGCCCGGCGAGGTGATCCCGTGCACCCCAAGTTGGACCGTCGACTGGCTGGAGGTCGCAGTCGGCCGCTTTGAGGCTTGGAAGGCGTCAGCGGCCCGGTCCGGCGCTAGGCGGGCACTGGATTTTGTCCGAGCTTGGTATCCTAGGCTGAACTTGGACCAGCTGAGCACCTAGCAGCAGGAGGCTGACGAGGAGCTGGAGGCGGTGCGGCCGGCTATCATCCAGCGCGCCTCGGCGATCACCGAGTACACCGACACCAGCGCCTTTGCCCCTGAGGTGGATGACGCAGACGTCGCTCAGTCGGAGGAGTGGTTCGGGCTGAACCCGGCCAAAGGTGAGGACTCGGTGGAGGAGATTGCCTCTAGTGATGCGGGCGAAGGGGAAGAGGGAGAGGATGGTGAAGACACTGCGCCGGATGGTGAAGCGACCAGCCGCCTTAGCCTGATCGTGCCTCTAGCAACGATGCCGAGACTCACCAGCTGGTCACTCCTCCAGCCGGCACCGCCGACTCCACCAACCTGCCCAACTCGCCTGTCGTTCCCCTGGCTTGATCCGCCGTCCTTGCTTTCCTGCTTGTTACTCTTTTGAACAATCTTTAAATTTGCACAGTTCCACCCACTAGGAGTGTATTCAGACTATGTTGAATGCTGGCCTTTCGAAGGTCTTTTGTGTAAATATTATGCATGTGTTTGGCTTCCGTTCATGTTTTCTTTTCATCCTTTTGGCTTTTTCCTTTGCCGCCTTTCCTTGGCCGCCGCCTTCCCGGCGGACAGCTGCTCTGTAGTCTGTGGCTGGAGAAGGACTTGGTTGCTTTGGGAAGGCAAGTACTCGAGCTTTCTTAGATTGCAGCAAGGTGAACGGGGAGCCGGCCAGCCGGCTGCTCTGGTAGCCGGCTGGCGGGGCGGGAGGCCGGCTCGCGTTATATAAGTTCGTTGGTCCTTAGCAATTTCTCGTGTGGGCATCCTTTCCTGCCCTTGGCTCCTGCCAGTCGGACAGTCGATTCTTTGAGCTGCGACTTTTGGCAAGAGGGGGCTTGGGTGCCGGCACACTACTTGTCTGACTGCAGGCAGACCTTTATATATAACTTAAGGCGGCGAGTCCCCGGGCCGACTGGTCAGGCCTGGTGCCGGACGAAAAAACAAATGTAGTAACATATTCATAGGCATGATACGCATCATCCATAGATAAAGGAGGGTAGTCCCCGAGTGCTCCTCGGGGGACCCTTTGTCTCGTACTTAGTACAGAAGTTAGCATGATACATACTGCTTTTTAACTGTAAAATCTTCGGAGGAGATTGGCGTTCCATGGTCGTTCCGACTCCTTGCCGGAATCATCTCTCTTGCGTGACTTCGGCTTCTGCGCGTCGATTAGCTAGTAGGAGTCGTTGCCTACAGCTCTGCTAATGACGAAGGGGCCCTCCCAAGGGGCTGAGAGCTTGTGCTGGCCGGCTATTCGCTGGATCAGCCGGAGCACAAGATCGCCCTCTTGGAATGATCTTGGCTTGACTTTCCGGCTGTGGTAGTGGCGCAGACCCTGGTGATAGATGGCGGACCGGGTGAGGGCTAACAGCCGGCCCTCTTCCAGCAGGTCGACGCCGTCTTCACGTGCTTCCTTGGCCTCCGCCTCCGTGTACATGGTGACCCGAGGTGAGTCGAACTCGATGTCAGTTGGGATGAAGCCGGTTGACTTGTTTGGGGTAGTGCGCAAACTCCAGAGGACAGTCGACAGCTCGTCGAGCCAATAGCCGGCCGAATGCTCCAGTGGCACGACCAGTCGGGGCTTGATGCCGGAGAGGATGAGGGTGTTTGCTCGCTCGACCTGGCCGTTTGACTGCGGGTGGGCGACGGATGCTAGGTCCAGCCGGATGCCGTGTGTTGCGCAGAAATGTGCCAGTGCTCCCTTTGCAAAATTTGTACCATTGTCGGTGATGATGATGTGCGGTATGCCGTACCGGGTTGTGATATCTGCGATGAACGTTACGGCAGTCGGCCTATTCAGCTTCTTGATCGTCTTTGCTTTGATCCACTTGGTAAATTTGTCCACATCGACGAGCAGATGTGTCATGCCGCCGCGTGCCGTCTTGAATGGGCCCACCATGTCCAACCCCCAGACGGCAAAGGGCCAGGTGAGGGGGATGGTCTTGAGTGCGGAAGCCGGCAGATGTTGCTTGGAACTGAAAACTTGGCACCCTTTGCAATGTTTGACTAGCTACTTGGCATCATCCACAGTAGTCGGCCAGAAGAATCCATGGCGGAAAGCTTTGGCGACGAGTGATCGTGAGGCCGCATGGTGGCCGCATTCGCCTTGGTGGATGTCTTTGAGGATTGCTATGCCCTTCTCTGGCTCGACGCAGCGCTGGAAGACTCCAGTGACACTGCGCCTGACAAGCTCTTGGTTTACTATTGTGTATGCTCCGGCTCGGCGTTGAACTTGTCTTGCCGAGATTTCGTCGGTTGGTAACTCTTTGTTTACTAAGAAGTTGAGGATGGGCTGGGCCCATGATGGGGCTGTGACTTCTTCTATTGTCAGAACTGCTACTGTGAGCAGGGCGGGTGGGTTGGGTGGTGAAGAGTTGGAGTCGGCCACCGCCTGCTGCGTCGATGCAGTCCCCGGGCCGGCTGCAGTAGCCCCTGGACCGAGTTCCAAAGTCCCCGAGCCGGGTGCGACTACGGCAGTCCCCGGGCCGCCTGTCGAAGTCCCCGAGCCGGGTACGACTACGGCAGTCCTCGGGCCGCCTGTCGAAGTCCCCGGGCCGCCTACTTGGTTCCCCAAGTCAGATCCGACTGTGTCGGGGTCAGGCGGCTTGATAGACGGCTTGATAGACGGCTTGAGGAGGCGGTGAAGAGAAACGCCGGCTGGAATAGCTTGCCGGGTGGAGCCTACTCGTGCCAGAGCATCTGCTTGCATGTTGTCGGCGTGTGGTACATGAAGGAACTCGCATCCTTCAAAATATCCACTGATTTGCTGAACGAGGAAGCGGTAGCTCGCCATGTTCGCGTCCTTGGCGTCCCAGTCGCCAGATGACTGCTGGACCACCAAATCCAAGTCGCCATAGCACAGGATCCGGCGGATGCCAAGCTCCTTGGCTAGCCGGAGCCCGTGTATGAGAGCCTCGTACTTGGCCACATTGTTGGAGGCAGCAAAATGAATTTGCAATGTGTACTTGAGCTTGTCGCCTTTGGGGGAGGTGAGGATGATGCCGGCTCCCAAGCCGGTGTGCATCTTGGACCCATCGATGTGCATCCGCTAATAAGTGGAGTCGGGGGCCGGTGGCAGGTACTGGGTTTCGGCCCAGTCGAAGAGGAAGTCGGCCAGTGCTTGGGATTTAATGGCGGTGCGGGGCTGGTAGAAGATCGTGTAGGGAGCCAACTCAATGGCCGATTTTGCCACTCGGCCAGATGCATCTCGGCTGCCTATGATCTCGGCGAGCGGGGCAGTACATACGACCGTGATGGGGTGCTCTTGGAAGTAGGGCTTGAGCTTCTTGGCAGCGAAGTACACACTGTAGCACATCTTCTGGTAGTGTGGGTAGTTCTACTTCGAGGTGGATAACACTTCGCTTAAATAATACACCGGCCTCTGGACCAGCTGAACTCGGCCTTCTTCTAGGCGCTGGACCACGATGACTGTGCTGACCACCCGGCTAGTAGCGGCAATGTAAAGGAGCATGGGCTCTTTTTCAGTCGGTGCCGCCAAGACAGGCGGCGTGGTCATCATCTTCTTTAGCTTGTGGAAGGCTTGATCCTCCTGGTCGTTCCACTCGAAATGAGCCAACTTCTTCATGAGTCGGTAGAGGGGGAGAGCTTTCTCCCCGAGCCGGCTGATGAAGCGGTTCAGGGAAGCCAAGCGTCTGGTGAACTTCTAGACGTCCCGCAGCTTGGTGGGAATCTCCATTCTCTCTATGGCCTTGATCTTCATCGAGTTGCACTCGATGCCGCGTTCGGAGACCAAGAAGCCTAGAGGCTGGCCGGCTGGTACTCCGAACACACATTTCTCGGGGTTGAGCTTGATTTGAAATCAGCGAATGTTTTCAAATGTCTCTCTGAGGTCTTCCAGCAAGGTGTCGCGCTTCTCCGTCTTCAACACAATATCGTGTTCATAGACGTGGGTATTTCTGCCGAGCTGCTTGAGGAGGCACTTCTGCATGCAACGCTGAAAAGTGGCACCGGCATTTCTCAAGCCGAATGTCATAGTCAGGTAGCAGAAGGCTCCGAATGGTGTGATGAAGGTGGTTTTCAGGCGGTCAGCATGATCCAACTTTATCTGTTGGTAGCCTGAGTAAGCATCCAAGAAGCTCAACACCTCGCATCTGGCTGTGGAGTCTATTACTTGATCAATCCTTGGCAAGGCGAAGGGATCTTTGGGGCAGGGTTTGTTGAGGTTGGTGTAGTCTATACACATGCGCCATTTGTTATTTTTCCTCAGCACGAGGACCGGGTTGACAAGACATTCTGGAAAGAAAAATTCCATAATGAAGCCGGCTGCCAGAAGCCGGGCTATCTCTTCTCCTACAATCCTTATCTTCTCTTCTAACAGTCGGCGGAGGGGCTGCTTGACTGGTTTTGCACCTTTTCGGACATGTAGCTTGTGCTCGGCGAATTCCTTCGGAACACCCGGCATGTCCTTGGGGGACCATGCGAAGATGTCCCGATTCTCACGGAGGAAATCGGTGAGCTTGCCTTCCTATTTGCTGTCCAGGTTTGCCCCGATGGTGGCAAACCTTTCTGGGTGCTCCGGGTCCAGAGGTACCTTCTTTGTTTCTTTGTCCGGCTGGAAAGAACCTTGGGCATCACACTCCTTGGGGTTGGGGGACAGGGTCGGCTGTTTGCCGGCCATAGCCACAACTCGGTCCAGTATCTTCTTCTCTTCAGCAATCACGAGGGACTCGGCCAGTCAGCTGCTGGCTGCCACACACTCGGAGGACTTCTTGTAGTCTCCGGCTATGGTGATGATGCCCTTGGAACTCGGTATCTTCATCTTGAGGTAGGCATAGTGGGGTACAACCATGAACTTGGCCAGGGCAGGTCGGCCAAGCAATGCGTGGTAAGGGCTCTCCAGATCCACTACCTCAAACCACACTGCCTCTCGGCGGAAATGATCCTTGTCCCCGAAGAGGACATCTATCTTGATCTTGCCAATTGGGGAGCGGGATAGGCCGGGCACGATGCCATGGAACATAGTCCAACTAGGCATGAGCTGCTTCGTCTTGATGCTCAGCTTCTCCATGGTGTCACGGTATAGGATGTTGATGCTGCTCCCACCATCTATCAGCACGCGGGAAAAACGGGCGGCTCGCCTTTCTGTTGCGAGGGTGGCATCCAAAACCAATGCGTAAGAGCCGGGAGACGGCATCACCTCTGGGTGATCAGTCTGGCTCCAGCTGATAGGCCTTTCTGACCAGTGCATGAACTCGGGGTTGTTGGAGGCAACTGCGTTGACTTCTTGATGTTGTCGGCGCCGGCTACGCTGATCTTCTGGTAGGCTTGTAAAGATGACGTAGGCAGCATGCTCGTCGGGGAATTCGTCTTGAACAGCCCCAACTGCCGGTCGAGCACCAGCTGCGGAGGGGCCGAAGGCGGCTGACCAGCGGGCGGAAGCGGCGCTATCCCCTCACCCTTAGAGATCCGGGTGAGCCAGTGGCACTTTCGGGTTGTGTGGTTTGAAGGCTTCGCGCCGCTGTGAAACTTGCAGGGGGCATCAAGTGCTTGCTCGTAGGAGAAAGCCGGCTGCCAAGCCGGCCTGTTGCCCTTCTGCTTCTTGGGCGTGGGTCGCCCTTCTGGTTGTTCGTCTTCGGCGATTGCCACCAGCCGACTGATGGGAGGCGGCGGGGGAGCCTTGCGCTTGTGGTCGTTCTGGTACGGGCGTGGGCTGGAGTCTCCTACCGGCGTCTTGGGACTCGGAGCGAGTACCTTCCCAGAGGCGTCTACTCGGAGCTCGGTCTTCATTGAGGAACCGGCCGTGGCGTATTTGTCAGCTATGATCAGTAGCTCGTCGAGGGTAGTCGGCTCGTCGCAGAGGAGTCGGTGCTTGAGGAGGGTGCCTTCTCGGCACCCGGCAGTGAAGTACTCTATAGCTTGAACCTTGTGCACCCCTTCACAGGAGTTGCGGAGCTCGGCCCAACACGTGAGGTAGTCGCGGGTTGATTCACTGGGCCCTTGCACACACAAGGAGAGCTGTCGGGGCTTAGGAGCCCGCTTGTAGGTGCTAGTGAAGTTGCGGATGAAGGCTTCTCTGAAGTCCAGCCAGCTGTTGACACTGTAAGGCTTGAGGTTGTTGAGCCAGGTACGCGCCGTGCCTTGGAGCATGAGGGGAACATACTTCACAGCAACGCGCCTGTTGCCATTTGCGATGCTAACCGCAGTGGAGCAGTCGATCAACAAGTCTTCCGGCTTCACGGAGCCGTTGTACTTGGGCGTGTCTCTTGGGAGCGAGAACCCTTTAGGGAAGGGTTCGTTGCGGATGCGGGGGCCAAAGCAAGGTGGGCCGACATCATCTTCTTCTTCTAGAGCCAGGGATCGCGCTAGGCGGTCGATCCGGTGGCGGGCGTCATTCTCGCCGACTCCTTCGTGGCCACCCAGTCGGCCGCTGAGAGTCGGATGCGTGACAGGCGGCAGAGTGGGGTATCTCTCCCCACAAGGCGGAGGAGGGGGCGGATCGCCCCGCCATTCCACAGCTCGAGGACGGCCTTCTGCATCACGCTCGATGGAGATTCGAGTCCGGCTGCGGCTGGCAGCCGGCTCGTTTTCTTTCCTTGCGCGGGTGTTCCCGCCGTCGTCGTTCGGGACGTCGCACCATACTTTCGGCGTGGGGGAGGACTTTCGGCGCGGGCACCGGCTTCATGCCGCTCTATGGCCGCATCGGTAAGCTGCTGGATGCGTCTGGTCATGTAGGGGAGCTCATCGGCCCTCAGTCCGTCCAGCTCGTCTACAGCTACCTGGGCAGCGCGTAGGTTCTCGAGAGGCGTGGCATAGACTGGGCGATCTGCTCCCAGCACGCAAGCGATAGCTGCACCGCGTTTCTTGATGATACCGACGCGGCTCGGCCCGTCGGGAGGCGGTGTGCCGAAGGCGGCGCGGTCGACTTTGCGCTGATGAGCCTCGGTGAGGCGTCTCATGGAGGCTAGCTTCTAGCCCACCGCAATGAGGGCGAGGTGGCGCGCCTCCAGTGTCTGGGTATCGGCGTCAGCCGGGATGGGGGCGGATAGGTCATGCAGCGCCGCCTGCAGGGCGTCGCGGGCGTTTTCGCCAGAGGCGGCGCTGTGGCTGATGACCAATACCTCGGTGACGGTGCTACCGCTATTGTCGGCTCGAGGAAGAGGGTCGTTGATGATAACCACGTTGGACGGGAAGGCGTCAAGCGATGCCGTGTCGGAATCAAAAAGCATCGGGTCGGTGGAGCCAACCGACTCCAAGTCCGCAGCCAACTCGCCAGAGACGTGGAGTTGGTCTAGGAGGTTGACGAGGTGGCTTTCGGGGCAGCCTGTGCCCGCGTCTCGGATGCGAGCTCGTCAGAGATGCGAGCCTCACCAAGAAGATCGGCGAGGCAGCTCGCCGCGCATGCGTCAGTGACACCTTGCAGCGCGTCGGGGCAAGCGCCATCGGGCGAGCCGGGCTGGCTACGCACGCTGGGGAGGAAGAGGGTTCCCATCCAGAGCAGGTCTCCGGACGACGGTGCACCTGGCCCCACGGTGGGCGCCAAATGTCGGGTGGTTGGTGCGACATATGCCAACGGGTGGCTTATCATTGTGGGAGCCAATAAAACATCGCCGGTGCCTGGAAACGGGATAAAGCGAAGACATGCACGCCGGCTGACGCTCTGCTGCTCTCCGGGGTCTCCGCATGGTCACTAGATTGGCAAGTAGCTACAAGAGGCTCCTTGAGCTGTTTGGTGAAAGGATGAAGAGGGGCAAGGCATGGCTGCTCCTCCTCTCGGTGCGGTGTCTAAATACTATCCAGAGAGAGATTCCCCTTGCATGGGTGCCCTGGGGGGTTCATATAGGCCTACCTCCCAGGGGTACAATGGTAATCCGGCTGGGCGCAGGCCCCAGCCACCTGTGTCTACGCTGGTCGACTTCTCCGCCGACCGATGGGCCTGCCGCCTGGTAGGCCCCGCCGGCTGCCGGCCCCACCGTTCGGGAGTTTTGTCGGAGCCTGGTTACTGTTGCCTTTCCTCTGGTGACGAGGGCTTTGTCGTGGTAAGCATGGCTACAGTGCCGCCGCGAGGTGGCTCATCACTGTAGCCTTACCTTGTCTTATCTCCTTAATGAGGCACCTCCTTCGAGGGAGAGAGCTGGCCGGCTATTGGGAGCCGGCCGTACCCTAGGCCGACTGCGGGAAGCCTGGCCGCCTTTGGGGTGTCCCTGACTGAGGGGGCCCGCCACCCACGGGTCGTACGGACCGCCCGCCGTGGGTGACGTCATGATCAACGTGGCAACAGTGCCTTGCCGGACAGGTGATGGCCACCCCGTACGACACACTGTGGCCATGCGTGCCCCGGGATTCGGGGGTGGCAGGCTTCACTGTAGCCACGCCCCGTCTTGTCGCCGTTATGTGGGTGCAGACTCTGAGGGCACGATCTTGGCCGCCTGTTGAGGGACTGGCTCCTGGGAGTCAGCCGTCTCATGGCCGGCTTCTTAGAGTCGGCCTCCTCATGGTCTTGTTTCTCAAGGATTTCAGGGCTGGGCCGCCTTTGCGCAGCCGGCCTGAGAGGTAGCCAGCTGGGGGAAGGTGGCCCCACGTCTTGGACGCTTAGAGGCTCAATCGGCCTATAATTTTTCTAAAGGACCAGGGGAAGCCGACTAGGCTACCCATGGTCATTTACTCTGAGAGACTCCGCTCCTCACTCACAAGAAAATGGCTGGTCACCGGGATGCCCCCGAGGCTATTGCTAGTTGGAGGCACTCGTTGTTTCGAGCAAGCCATGGATTGATGCTTGTTGGTGGAGGGGGAGTATAAACTTTACAATTCTTTTTGGGAACCGCCTATAATGTGTGTAGCATGGAAGATATCGCCATCTTGGTTGTTATGTTGACAATCAAAGTATACCGCTCAAAATATTATTTATCTCTGCTTTGAAATCGAGCTCTGGCACCTCTACAAATCCTTGCTTCCCTCTACGAAGGGCCTATATGTTTACTTTTATGTTGCGTCATCACATTCTTATTAAAAAGCACTAGCTGGAGAGCGCAGCTGTCATTTGCATCCATTACTGTTAATTTATTTGGGTATGACTATGGCCCTGTTTGTTTGGGCTTTCGCTTCTGCTTTTGCAGCTTTTCCACTTTGGCCAAAAAGCCATAAAAGCTCCTAAATAGGTGCTTTTGAAGCTTTTTTGGCTTTTGGTGAATCAATATAACCCATTTGAGCTCCAAAAAAGCCATAAAAGCTCCAAAAGCACCTATTTAGGATCTTTTATAGCTTTTTGGCCAAAGTGGAAAAGCTGCAAAAGCAGAAGCAAAAACCCAAACAAACAGGGCCTATGATTGGATCTCTTTTACCATGAATTACAATCTTTAGTCAGTCCTTGATCTTTAAAGGTGCTCTGCATTTATGTTTTGCGGTCTCAGAAAGGGCTAGCGAGATATCATCTTGTTATATCATATCATGATTGTTTTGAGAAATTGTTATCATCCGAGATTTATTATTATTGCTCGCTAGTTGACTATGCCATTGACATGATTAAACATGAGACCTAAATGTTATCGTGAATATGGTTAGTCATAATATTTGTTGAAAACTTGAATGTTGGCTTGCCACCTATTAATGATGTGATGTCGGAACTTCGTGCCTATATACACAACCTGTTCAAATTCCTTCTGTAGAATAGTCAGTACACTATTCTAGATTAATTCAAAATGATGTGACTCCGCAACCTAATTACTCCTTGTGTCATTCTGGATCTTATTATTCAAAATGATGTGACTACACTAGGGACTTGGAATATGTAACCATGTTCAGTTCATCGGTCATCTCGGAGTCTCTAAAGTCAAGTATCCACATTGAAGTGCCACTATATTTGGCACATCGAATGGAGCTTTTGGAAAATGGTACGACCCGCAATAGTATTGTGTGTTTTTTGACTGACTACTTCATCTCTAATTAAGCTTTGAGCTTTGGCACCTCTACAAATCTCTGCTTCCCTCTGCGAAGGGCCTATCTATTTACCTTATGCATTTTTTTTTTATTTGAGTCTCCATCTTGTCTTATAAAGCACCAACTAGGGAGCACTATGATCATACTTGAGCATTGGATGTACCTAATATTTGAGTGTTTTCGTGAATGGATCAATGATTGAGCATGATGAGCTAGGGATAACTTTCTTTAGTGTTGATATTTTGAAAGACATGGTTTCTTGTTGATACGCTTGAGTATTGAAGTCTTCATGTCAAAAATAGACTACTGCTTTGAACAACCTAAAAGTACAAATGTCCATGCTACAAAAGAAAAGAATATGTGATGAACATGTTAGGCATCATTCCACATCAAAAATTCTGTTTTTTATCATTTACGTACTCGAAGACGAGCAGGAGTTAAGCTTGGGGATGCTGATACGTCTCGAGCGTATCTATATTTTTTATTGTTCCATGCTGTTATATTATCATTCTCGGATGTTTTATATTTGTTTTGTAGCAACTTTATATCCGATTTTGGGACTAACCTATTGACATAGTGCCCAGTGCCGGTTGCTATTTTTTTGCTTGTTTTTTACTTCACAGAATATTAGTACCAAACGAAGTCCAAATGCCACGAAACTTTTTGGAGATTTTTTGGACCAGAAGACAACTTGGGAGCGAAGGAATTATCTGGGGGAGGCCCATGGGGCCCACCACCTACCAGCGCGCGCCAGAGGCCCTTGGCGCGCCCTGATGGGTGGTGGGGCCAATGGAGGTCTCCTCCACCGCCTCTCAGCTCTATAAATACTTAGATATTCCAGAAACCCTAGGGGAGCGATCTAAACACAATTCCAGCCGCCGCAAGTTCCAGAACCACGAGATACAATCTAGAGCCTATTCCGGCACTCTGCCGGAGGGGAACACGACCACGGAGGGGTTCATCATCCTCATTGGTGCTCCTCCAATGATGCGTGAGTAGTTCACCATAGACCTACGGGTCCATAGGCATTAGCTAGATGGCTTCTTCTCTCTTTTTGATTCTCAATAGAATGTTCTCCTCGATGTTCTTGGAGATCTATTTGATGTAATGACTTTTTGCGGTGTGTTTGTTGGGATCCGGTGAAGTTCAAGTTTATGATCAGATCTATCCATGAATGTTATTTGAGTTTTATTTGATCTCTTATATGCATGATTGTTATAGCATCGTATTTCTTGTCTGAATCCTTGCTTTAGTTAGGCCAACTAGATTGATTTTTCTTGCAATGGGAAGAGGTGCTTTGTGATGGGTTCGATCTTGCAGTGTCCTCACCCAGTGACAGAAGGGGTAGCGAGACACGCATGTATCGTTGCTATTAAGGATAAAAATATGGGATCTATTCGTACATGAATAGATCTTGTCTACATCACGTCATCATTCTTATTGTATTACTACGTTTCTCCATGAACTTAATACACTAGATGCATACTGGATAGCGGTCGATGTGTGGAGTAATAATAGTAGATGCAGAATCGTTTCGCTCTACTAATCTTCGACGTGATGCCTATATACATGATCATTTCCTTGGATATCGTCATAATTATGTGTTCTTCTATCAATTGCCCAAGAGTAATTTGTTTACCCACCGTATGCTATTTTCTCGAGAGAAGCCACTAGTGAAATCTACAGCCCCTGGGTCTATCTTTTATCATATTGCTTTCAGATATGTTATTCCAGAAACCCAAAAATATCTTGCTGTACTTTTTATTTACTTATTTTATTTTGTGTTGTTGCTAGATTCGTTTATCCAATCTCATACAATTTAAACTATCTTTTTACAAAGGAGGGATTGACTATTGGGGAACATAGCTATAATTCAAAATTTTCCTACGTGTCACCAAGATCAATCTATGGAGTCATCTAGCAACGAGGGAGGAGTGGATCTACATACCCTTGTAGATCGCGCGCGGAAGCGTTCAAGAGAACGGGGTTGATGGAGTCGTACTCGTCGTGATCCAAATCACCGATGATCCTAGCGCCGAACGGACGGCACCTCCGCGTTCAACACACGTACGGAGCAGCGACGTCTCCTCCTTCTTGATCCAGCAAGGGGGAAGGAGAGGTTGATGGAGATCCAGCAGCACGACGGCGTGGTGGTGGAAGTAGCGGGATTCCAACAGGGCTTCGCCAAGCGCTGCGGGAGGAGGGAGATGTGTCATGGGAGGGAGAGGGTGGTGCCAGGGCTTAGGTATTGCTGCCCTCCCTTTCCCCCACTATATATAGGGCCAAGGTAGAGGGGGGCGCAGCCTTTGGCCCTTCCTCCAAGGAAGGGTGCGGCCAGGGAGGAGTCCCTCCTCCCCAAGGCACCTAGGAGGTGCCTTCCCCCTTTAGGACTCTTACTTTCCCTCTTCTCTTGGCCCATGGGCCTCTTGGGGCTGGTACCCTTGGCCCATATAGGCCAAGGCGCACCCCCTACAGCCCATGTGGCCCCCCGGGGCAGGTGGTCCCACCCGGTGGACCCCCGGGACCCTTCCGGTGGTCCCGGTACAATACCGGTGACCCCGAAACTTGTCCCGATGGCCGAAATAGCACTTCCTATATATAATTCTTTACCTCCGGACCATTCCAGAACTCCTCGTGACGTCCGGGATCTCATCCGGGACTCTGAACAACTTTCGCGTTACTGCAAACTAATATCTCTATAACCCTAGCGTCACCGAACCTTAAGTGTGTAGACCCTACGGGTTCGGGAGACACGTAGACATGACCGAGACGACTCTCCGGCCAATAACCAACAGCGGGATCTGGATACCCATGTTGGCTCCCACATGTTCCACGATGATCTCATCGGATGAACCACGATGTCAAGGACTTAATTAATCCCATATGCAATTCCCTTTGTCTATCGGTACGATACTTGCCCGAGATTCGATCGTTGGTATCCAGATACCTTGTTCAATCTCGTTACCGGCAAGTCTCTTTACTCATTCAGTAACACATCATCCCGTGATCAACTCCTTGATCACATTGTGCACGTTATGATGAGGTCCTACCGAGTGGGCCCAGAGATACCTCTCCGTTTATACGGAGTGACAAATCCCAGTCTCGATTCGTGCCAACCCAACAGACACTTTCGGAGATACCCGTAGTGCACCTTTATAGTCACCCAGTTACATTGTGACGTTTGGCACACCCAAAGTATTCCTACGGTATCCGGGAGTTGCACAATCTCATGGTCTAAGGAAATGATACTTGACATTAGAAAAGCTTTAGCATACAAACTACATGATCTTGTGCTAGGCTTAGGATTGGGTCTTGTCCATCACATCATTCTCCTAATGATGTGATCCCGTTATCAATGACATTCAATGTCCATGGTCAGGAAACTGTAACCATCTATTGATCAACGAGCTAGTCAACTAGAGGCTTACTGGAGACATGGTGTTGTCTATGTATCCACACATGTATCTGAGTTTCCTATCAATACAATTCTAGCATGGATAATAAACGATTATCATGAACAAGGAAATATAATAATAACTAATTTATTATTGCCTCCAGGGCATATTTCCAACAGTCTCCCACTTGCACTAGAGTCAATAATCCAGTTCACATCGATATGTGATTAACACTCAAGGTCACATCCCCATGTGACTAACACCCAAAGAGTTTACTAGAGTCAATAATCTAGTTCACATTACCATGTGATTAACACTCGATGAGTTCTGGGTTTGATCATGTTATGCTTGTGAGAGATGTTATAGTCAACGGGTCTGAATCTTTCAGATCCGTATGTACTTCGCAAATCTCTATGTCATCTTGTAGATGCAGCTACTACGCTATATTTGGAGCCATTTCAAATAACTGTTCTACTTGGAGCTATTCTAAATTGTTGCTCCATTATACGTATCCGGTATCTCTACTCAGAGCTATCCGGATAGGTGTTAAGCTTGCATCGACGTAACTCTTTACGTCGAACTCTTTATCACCTCCATAACCGAGAAACATATCCTTATTCCTCTAAGGATAATTTAGACCGCTATCTGGTGATCTACTCCTAGATTACCTTTGTACCCTCTTGCCAGATATGTGGCAAGGCACACATCAGGTGCGGTACTCAGCATGGCATACCGTATAGAGCCTATGACAAAAGCATAGGGGACGACCTTCGTCCTTCCTCTTTCTTCTGCCGTGGTCGAGCTTTAAGTCTTAACTTCATACCTTACAACTCAGGCAAGAACTCCTTCTTTGACTGGTCCATCTTGAACACCTTCAAGATCATGTCAAGGTATGTGCTCATTTGAAAGCACCATTAAGAATTTTGATCTATCCTTATAGATCTTGATGCTCAATGTTCAAGTAGCTTAATCCAGGCTTTCCATTGAAAAATACTTTCCAAATAACCCCATATGCTTTCCAGAAATTCTACGTCATTTCTGATCAACAATATGTCAACAACATATACTCATCAGAAATTCTATAGTGCTCCCACTCACTTCTTTGGAAATACAAGTTTCTCATAAACTTTGTATACACCCAAAATCTTTGATCATCAAAGCATACATTCCAACTCCGAGATGCTTACTCCAGTCCTTAGAAGGATTGCTGGAGCTTTGCATACTTATTAGCATCTTTCAGGATTGACAAAACCTTCCGGTTTGTATCACATACAACCTTTCCTCAAAAAAAAACGTCGAGGAAACAATGTTTTGACATCCTATCTGCAAGATTTCATAAATAATGCAGTAATCGCTAATATAATTCCAACAGACTCTTAGCATCGCTACGAGTGAGAAAGTCTCATCGTAGTCAACTCCTTGAACTTGTCGGAAAACATCTTAACGATAAGTCGAGCTTTCTTAATGGTGACATTTACCATCATTGTCCGTCTTCCTTTTAAAATCCATCTGTACTCAATAGCATTACGACCATCGAGCCGTTCTGCCAAAGTCTACACTTTGTTTTCATACATGGATCCTCTCTCGGATTTTATGGCCTCGAGCCATTTATCGGAATCCGGGCCCACCATCGCTTCTTCATAGCTCGTAGGTTCATTGTTGTCTAGCAACATGACTTCCAAGACAGGATTACGTACCACTCTGAAGTAGTACGCATCCTTGTCATCCCACGAGGTTTGGTAGTGACTTGATCTGAAGTTTCATGATCACTATCATAAGCTTCCACTTCAATTGGTGTAGGTGCCACAGGAACAACTCCTGTGCCCTGCCACACACTAGTTGAAGAGACGGTTCAATAACCTCATCAAGTCTCCACCATCCTCCCACTCAATTCTTTCGAGAGAAACTTTTCCTCGAGAAAGGACCCGATTCTAGAAACAATCCCTTATTGCTTTCGGTTCTGAGATAGGAGGTATACCCAACTGTTTTGGGTGTCCTATGAAGATGCATTTATCCGCTTTCGGTTCGAGCTTATCAGCCTGAAACTTTTCACATAAGCGTCGCAGCCCCAAACTTTTAAGAAATGACAGCTTAGGTTTCCCTAAACCATAGTTCATACGGTGTCATCTCATCGGAATAACGTGGTGCCCCTTTTAAAGTGAATGTGGTTGTCTCTAATGCCTAACCCATAAACTGTCGTGGTAATTCGGTAAGAGACATCATGGTATGCATCATATCCAATAGGGTGCAGTTATGATGTTCGGACACACCATCACTCTATGGTGTTCCAGGCTGTATTGGTTGTGAAACAATTTCCACAATGTCTTAATTTTGTGCCAAACTCGTAATTCAAATATTCATCTCTACGATCATATCATAGACATTTTATCCTCTTGTCACGACGATGTTCAACTTCACTCTGAAATTACTTGAACCTTTCAATAATTCAGACTCGTGATTCATCAAGTAAATGTACTCAACATCTACTCAAATCATCTGTGAAGTAAGAACATAACGATATCCACTACATGCCTCAGCACTCATTGGATTGCACACATCAAAATGTATTACTTCCAACAAGTTGCTTTCTAGTTCCATTTTACTGAAAACGAGGCTTTCAGTCATCCTGCCCATGTGGTATGATTTGCATGTCTCAAGTGATTCAAAATCAAGTGAGTCCAAACGGTCCATTTGCATGGGGTTTCTTCATGCATATACACCAATAGACATGGTTCGCATGTCTCAAACTTTTCAAAAATGAGTGAGTCCAAAGATCCATCAACATGGAGCTTCTTCATGCGTTTTATACCGATATGACTTATGTGGCAGTGCCACAAGTAGGTGGTACTATCATTACTATCTCATATCTTTTGTCATGAACATGTGTATCACTACGATCGAGATTCAATAAACCATTCGTTTTAGGTGCAAGACCATTGAAGGTATCATTCAAATAAACAGAGTAACCATTATTCTCCTTAAATGAATAACCGTACTGTGATAGACATAATCCAATCATGTCTATGCTCAACGCAAACACCAATCTCGATGGTAGAGGGAGCGTGCGATGCTTGATCACATCAAGCTTGGAAACACTTCCAACACATATCGTCATCTCACCTTTAGCTAGTCTCCGTTTATTCCGTAGCTTTTATTTCGAGTTACTAACACTTAGCAACCGAACCGGTATCTAATACCCTGGTGCTACTAGGAGTACTAGTAAAGTACACATTAACATAATGTACATCCAATATACTTCTATCAACCTTGCCAGCCTTCTCATCTACCAAGTATCTAGGGTAATTCTGCTCCAGTGGTTGTTCCCCTTATTACAGAAGCACTTAGTCTCGGGTTTGGGTTCAACCTTGGGTCTCTTCACTAGAGCAGCAACTAAATTGCTGTTTCATGAAGTATCCCTTCTTGCCCTTGCCCTTCTTGAAACTAGTGGTTTCACCAACCATCAACAATTGATGCTCCTTCTTGATCTCTACTTTCGCGGTGTCAAACATCGCGAATATCTCAAGGATCATCATATATGTCCCTGATATATTATAGTTCATCACGTAGCTCTAGCAGCTTGGTGGTAATGACTTTGGAGAAACATCACTATCTCATCTGGAAGATCAACTCCCACTCGATTCAAATGATTGTTGTACTCAGACAATCTGAGCACAAGCTCAACAATTGAGCTTTTCTCCCTTAGTTTGCAGGCTAAGAAAATCGTCGGAGGTCTTATACCTCTTGACGTGGGCACGAGCCTAAAATCCCAATTTCAGCCCTCGAAACATCTCATATGTTTCGCGACGTTTCAAAACGTCTTTGGTGCCTCAATTCTAAGCCGTTTAACTGAACTATCACATAGTTATCAAAATGTGTATGTCAGATGTTCGCAACATCCACAGACAACGTTCGAGGTTCAACACACTGAGCGGTGCATTAAGGACATAAGCCTTCTATGAAGCAATGAGGACAATCCTCAGTTTACGGACCTAGTACGCATAATTGCTACTATCAACTTTCAACTAAATTTTCTCTAGGAATATAACTAAACAGTAGAACTGAAGCGTGAGCTACGACATAATTTGCGAAGACCTTTTGACTATGTTCAGGATAATTAAGTTCATCTTATGAACTCCCACTCAGATAGACATCCCTCTAGTCATCTAAGTGATTACATGATCCGAGTCAACTAGGCCGTGTCCGATCATCACGTGAGACGGACTAGTCATCACCGGTGAACATCTCAGTGGAACATGAGCTCATCTTACAAGTTCTCCAGCAAAAAGGTTTTGATGCCAAATGGATTTCTTGGATTAAAGAGATTCTCTCCTCCGGATCCTCATCTGTTTTGCTTAATGGGGTACCTGGAAAGCAGTTTCAATGTAAATGTGGGGTCAGACAGGGGGATCCATTATCCCCCCTTTTATTTGTTATTGCTGCTGACTTACTGCAATCCGTGGTCAATGACATGCTGGCTAAGGGAGTTCTAACACTACCCATCCCATCTCAGGACTCAGATTTTCCCATCATTCAGTACGCAGATGACACAATAATTATACTTTCTGCAATTGAGGAACAGTTGATAGCTCTTCAGAATATGCTTCACATCTTTCAACAGTCCACGGGCCTACAGGTTAATTTTGCTAAATCATCAATGGTGCCACTTAATGTTGATCCAACTGAGGCACAGAGATTATCTTCCATTCTGGGATGTAAGCTGGAGCACTTACCTTTCACATATCTGGGTTTGCCACTTGGCACTACATGACCTAGAATCATTGATTTCATGCCCCTTGTGGATAGTGTTGAAAGGAGATTATCTGTCAGTTCTGCCATGCTCAACCAAGGATCCAGGTTGCAATTGCTCACATCTGTACTTACTTCCATGCCCATCTATTTCCTCTGTAGTTTGAATATTCCACTTGGTATTATCAAACAGTTGGATAGGATTTTCAGGCAGTGCCTGTGGAGAGGAAATTCTGAGGCGCCTAAGCAATCACTTGCTGCCTGGGATTTAGTGTGTAGGCCGAAGGATAAGGGAGGTCTTGGCATTTTAAACCACAATGTCCAAAATCAAGGCCTGCTCCTCAAACACATGCATAAGTTCTACAACAAACACCAGATCCCTTGGGTGCAACTGATTTGGGATAGCTATTATGATGGAGTAGTGCCCCATGCAACAGTCCTAACTGGCTCTTTTTGGTGGAAAGACATTCTAAAGCTTGCTGACACATATACGTCCATTGCTTCGGTACAAGTCAATATGGGTGATTCTGCTCTCTTTTGGCTGGATGCTTGGCATGTAGGGGGTTCTTCAAGACCACTTCGCCTCAGATTGCCAAGGCTTTTTTCATTTGCTTTGGATGATAAGGTTTCTGTCCGGGAGTTTTTACAAACTCAGGATTTGTTTTCCATGTTCTATCTGCCAATTTCTCAACAGGCAGCTACAGAACTTGAAACCTTGGAAGCATGGTTGTTGCATTTCCAGCGCGATCCAACATTGCCTGATGTTTGGATTTGGCCTAGTAAATCTGGTCAGTACTCTGCAAAGAGCTTCTATGACATCATGCACACACATCTACCAACTATTCAGCCTTGCAAGTGGCTTTGGCAAAGCAGATGTACTATGAAAATCAACGTTTTTGGCTGGCTTCTCTTTTTTGACAGGCTCAACACTAAGGACATGCTAGTACGCAGGCACTGGAGGTCCTCTACGGCTGATAATCTCTGTGTCATCTGTAATGCCTATGTTTGGGAAGACAGAGCTCATCTTTTTTTTGGATGTAACTTCAGTGTCAGGGTTTGGAACTACCTGCAGGTTGATTGGTCACACGGTTCTACTATTCAGCAAAGTATATCCCAAGCAAGGCAGAGATTTGGGCATCCTTTCTTCTTTGAAGTTATGCTCACAGCTGCTTCGAATATTTGGATTCTAAGAAATGGGAGAACTTTCAGGGGCGTCCAGGCTACTTTTGCTGCCTGGAGGGGCAGTTTTGTACATGATATTCTACTTCTGTCACATAGGTTTAAGGATAGCTATAAGTCTCGGCTTGTAGATTGGGTCAACTCCCTTATGTAATTGTAAGTTCTTCTTCCCTTTAGTTTAGGTTTGTAATATTTTCTTCCCTTTCTGTACAGTTTGTTTTTTGGGTGACTGAATAAAGGGCTGTGGGGTTTTTACCCTACAGTAAATATTCAAAAAAAACATCTTCATCTTGATCGTATCTACCATACGACTCATGCTCGACCTTTCGGTCTTCTGTGTTCCGAGGCCATGTCTGTACACATGCTAGGCTCGTCAAGTCAACCTAAGTGTTTCGCGTGTGTAAATCTGTCTTACACCCGTTGTATGTGAACGTTAGAATCTATCACACCCGATCATCACGTGGTGCTTCGAAACAACGAACTGTCGCAACGGTGCACAGTTAGGGGGAAGACTTTCTTGAAATTTTAATGAGGGATCATCTTATTTACTACTGTCGTTCTAAGCAAATAAGATGTATAAACATGATAAACGTCACATGCAATCAAATAGTGACATGATATGGCCAATATCACTTTGCTCCTTTTGATCTCCATCTTCGGGGCTCCATGATCATCATCGTCACCGGCATGACACCATGATCTCCATCATCATGATCTCCATCATCGTGTCTTCATGAAGTTGTCTCGCCAACTATTACTTCTACTACTACAGCTAACGGTTAGCAATAAAGTAAAGTAATTACATGGCGTTGTTTAATGACACGCAGGTCATACAATAAATAAAGACAACTCCTATGGCTCCTGCCGGTTGTCATACTCATCGACATGCAAGTCGTGATTCCTATTACAAGAACATGATCAATCTCATACATCACATATATCATTCATCACATCCTTTTGGCCATATCACATCACATAGCATACCCTGCAAAAACAAGTTAGACGTCCTCTAATTGTTGTTTGCATGTTTTACGTGGATGCTATGGGTTTCTAGCAAGAACGTTTCTTACCTACGCAAAAACCACAACGTGATATGCCAATTGCTATTTACCCTTCATAAGGACCCTTTTCATCGAATCCGATCCGACTAAAGTGGGAGAGACAGACACCCGCTAGCCACCTTATGCAACTAGTGCATGTCAGTCGGTGGAACCAGTCTCACGTAAGAGTACGTGTAAGGTCGGTTCGGGCCGCTTCATCCCACAATGCCACCGAATCAAGATTGGACTAGTAACGGTAAGCATATTGAATAAAATCAATGCCCACAACTACTTTGTGTTCTACTCGTGCATAGAAACTACGCATAGACCTAGCTCATGATGCCACTGTTGGGGAACGTAGCAATAATTCAAAATTTTCCTACGTGTCACCAAGATCAATCTATGGAGTCATCTAGAAACGAGGGAGGAGTGGATCTACATAACCTTGTAGATCACGCGCGGAAGCGTTCAAGAGAACGGGGTTGATGGAGTCGTACTCGTCGTGATCCAAATCACCGATGATCCTAGCGCCGAACGGACGGCACCTCCGCGTTCAACAGACGTACGGAGCAGTGACGTCTCCTCCTTCTTGATCCAGCAAGGGGGAAGGAGAGTTTGATGGAGATCCAGCAGCACGATGGCGTGGTGGTGGAAGTAGCGGGATTCCAACAGGGCTTCGCCAAGCGCTGCGGCAGGAGGGAGATGTGTCATGGGAGGGAGAGGGAGGCGCCAGGGCTTAGGTATTGCTGCCCTCCCTTTCCCCCACTATATATAGGGCCAAGGGAGAGGGGGGAGGCGCAGCCTTTGGCCCTTCCTCCAAGGAAGGGTGCGGCCAGGGAGGAGTCCCTCCTCCCCAAGGCACCTAGGAGGTGCCTTCCCCCTTTAGGACTCTTCCTTTCCCTCTTCTCTTGGCGCATGGGACTCTTGGGGCTGGTTCCCTTGGCCCATATAGGCCAAGGCGCACCCCCTACAGCCCATGTGCCCCCCTGGGGCAGGTGGCCCCACCCGGTGGACCCCCGGGACCCTTCCGGTGGTCCCGGTACAATACCGGTGACCCCGAAACTTGTCCCGATGGCCGAAATAGCACTTCCTATATATAATTCTTTACCTCCGGACCATTCCGGAACTCCTCGTGACGTCCGGGATCTCATCCGGGACTCCGAACAACTTTTGGGTTACCGCATACTAATATCTCTATAACCCTAGCGTCGCCGAACCTTAAGTGTGTAGACCCTACGGGTTCGGGAGACACGTAGACATGACCGAGACGACTCTCCGGCCAATAACCAACAGTGGGATCTGGATACCCATGTTGGCTCCCACATGTTCCACGATGATCTCATCGGATGAACCACGATGTCAAGGACTTAATTAATCCCATATGCAATTCCCTTTGTCTATCGGTACGATACTTGCCCGAGATTCGATCGTTGGTATCCCGATACCTTGTTCAATCTCGTTACCGGCAAGTCTCTTTACTCGTTCCGTAACACATCATCCCATGATCAACTCTTTGATCACATTGTGCACATTATGATGATGTCCTACCGAGTGGGCCCAGAGATACCTCTCCGTTTACACGGAGTGACAAATCCCAGTCTCGATTCATGCCAACCCAACAGACACTTTCGGAGATACCCGTAGTGCACCTTTATAGTCACCCAGTTATGTTGTGACGTTTGGCACACCCAAAGTATTCCTACGGTATCTGGGAGTTGCACAATCTCATTGTCTAAGGAAATGATACTTGACATTAGAAAAGCTTTAGCATACGAACTACATGATCTTGTGCTAGGCTTAGGATTGGGTCTTGTCCATCACATCATTCTCCTAATGATGTGATCCCGTTATCAATGACATCCAATGTCCATGGTCAGGAAACTGTAACCATCTATTGATCAACGAGCTAGTCAACTAGAGGCTTACTAGGGACATGGTGTTGTCTATGTATCCACACATGTATCTGAGTTTCCTATCAATACAATTCAAGCATGGATAATAAACGATTATCATGAACAAGGAAATATAATAATGACTAATTTATTATTGCCTCTAGGGCATATTTCCAACATTGACAACCCCTCTTAGAGGTCGGGTTGCAAGTATTTGTTCTTTGTGTGCAGGTACCGTTTACATAGTGTTGCTTCGTTCTCCTACTGGATTGATAACCTTGGTTTCATAACTAAGGGAAATACTTACCACAGCTGTGTTACATCATCCCTTCCTCTTTGGGGAAATACCGACACAATCTAAGCCACGTCAGTAAAGTATTAGTTCCATAGACCATGAGATCATGCCACTACCAGATACCGGAGGAATGCCTTGTGTGCTATCAAACATCACTTCATAACGGGGTGATCATAAAGGTGATCTACAGGTATCTCCGAAGGTGTCTGTTGGGTTGCATGGATCGAGACTGGGATTTGTTGCTCCGTGTGACAGAGAGATATCTCTGGGCCCTCTCGGTAATACAACATCATAAGAAGCTTCATGTGACTAATGAGTTTAGTCACAGGATCTTGTATTACGGAACGAGTAAAGAGACTTGTTAGTAACGAGATTGAACTAGGTATGGAGATACCGACGATCGAATCTCGGACAAGTAACATATCGCCACATAAAGGGAATTGCGTACGGGATTGTCTGAATCCTTGACATCGTGGTTCAAACGATAAAGATCTTCATTGAATACGTAGGAACCAATATGGGCATCTAGGTTCCGCTATTGGTTATTGACCGGAGAGGAGTCTCGGTCATGTCTTCATGATTCTCGAACCCATAGGGTCGCGCACTTAGCGTTCAGTAGCACTAGGGTAGTATTGAGATATTAATGGTGGAAAATCCAAAGGTTGTTCGGAGTCCCGGATGGGATTTGGGACATCGCGAGGAGCTCCGGAATGGTCCAGAGGTAAAGATTTATATATGGAAAGTTGTTGTTGGGGTTCCGGGAAAAAGTCTGTTTTTTTATTGTACCAGGAAGCCACCGGAAGGTTCCAGAGGGTTCCGGAGGGGTCCGGAAGTCCTCAAAGGGTTCCACCACGTCCCATACAGTAGCATGGGCTATAGGGGAGCCCTAGCCTTAATGGGCCAAGGGAACCAGCCGCTACAAGGCCCATGCGCATGGGGGAGGGGAAACCCTAAGGGGGAGGGCCTCCACTTAGCTTGGAGGGCACTCCTCCCCCCTTGGCCGCCGCCCCTTCCTTGAAAGGGGGGCTAGGGATGCCACTCCCCTCCCTCACCCCTATATATAATTGGGAGGCGCATGAGGCAGCTAGGCCTTCCGTGCTTGTCCTGTCTCCCTCCCGTTACTCCTCCTCCTTGTTCCGTCAACACTTGGCAAAGCCCTGCCGGAGTTTCACTACCACTACCACTACCATGCCGTCGTGTTGGTTCATATCTCATCTACCTCCTCTCCCCCCCCTTGCTGGATCAAGAAGGAGAGGACGCCGCCGAGCCATACGTGTGCTAAACTCGGAGGTGCCGCATGTGCAGTACTTGGATCAGACTGGATCGCGATGCGAGTATGACTACACCAACCACGATCTCTATATCGTTAACGCTTTCGGTCTACAAGGGTATGTAGACATTACTCCCCTCTCGTTGATATACATCTCCTAGATTATATATTGGGTGTTCGTAGGAATTTTTTGATTTTCATGCTTTGTTCCCATCAGCTGCCACCTCCGTGGAGGATAGACGAGGAGGCAGTTGACGGGGTGGGGGCTTTCTTGCTTTTTTCATTTTTGAATGAGGGTGTCTTTGTGAAATTATAGGGACTATTTTGTAAATCTATGGAAATCCCCCGTCTAATACCATCAAATGTCAACTGTTATGCCACGTCAGCATTTGCGGGTCCCACCTGTCATAATCGTCACTAAATGGGCAAAAGCCACCAACTAGTGTTATTTGCACAAAATTAGCTTCGGAATTAGTGATTTCTCGCACAAAACTGTAGAAGTGTGGTTTCTGCAACCCTAGCCTTCAATGTCGATGTTTTATGCAATTCATTCTTTCACGACAGATGTCCCTTCGACCTAATACATAGTTTAGGATAGTATTACCTCTTTATTAAAATTTTAGACGTGATGGTAGTCTATTTTATCCTACAAAAACTTCTTATATTTTGGTACGGAGGAGGTACCGTTCAAGCCTTGGCGCTCAAGGGTCACCACCGTGAATTAATGATGTGATGTCACAACTTCCTGGCTATATACACAACCCATTTAAATTATTTTCGTTGAATGATCACTATACTTTCTACATTTAGTTCAAGATGATGTGACTCTACAAGCTCACTAGTAGAAAACATGGCATTAGTCCTGGTTCCAGAGGGCCTTTAGTCCTGGTTCTGCAACCGGCACAAAACGATCGGGACTAATGCCCACCACTTTTAATCCCGATCGTGTTACGAACCAAGACTAAAGGGGCTCCACGTGGCCGATGTGGGTGCCCAGGCAGGAGGACCTTTAGTCTTGGTTGGTAACACCGACCAGGACTAAAAGGCAGCCACGCGTCAGCAGCTGCCAGGCGCTGGGTTTTTTGTTTTTTCTGAAAGGAGGGGTTTTGGGGTTTTGGAGGGTTTAGGGGTTTGTGTTTCCCGTTTTAGTTTTGTGTTTACACTTCAATTCTTCTACATTTAGGGTTTTATTTTGATTTAATGTTTTCCATTCAACTCGACGCTAGCTACTACATATAGCAATGAAGGAACCATTACACAAGATCAACATGAACCTATATAGAGAGAGAAGTGACCTCTCTTTCTCCGTGCTTGGTCGAACAACAAGTTTTCTACATCTATCCGACGCTAGTAATATATACAATATAACATCTCTTACGATCCATAACATCATCTACCAAAATCCATTTGCAATTCCTGATGGTATTGATACGTCTCCAACGTATCTATAATTTTTGATTGTTCCATGCTATTATATTATCCATCTAGGATGTTTTATATGCATTTATATGCTATTCTATATGATTTTTGGGACTAACCTATTAACCTAGAGCCTAGTGCCAGTTTCTGTTTTTTACCTTGTTTTTGAGTTTTACAGAAAATGAATACAAAACAGAGTCCAATTAACGTGCCAATTTTTGATGATTTTTATGGACCAAAAGAAGCCCCGGAAGTGAAAGAGTTGGGCCAGAAGAGTCCCCAGCCGTCCAGGAGGGTGGAGGGCGCGCCCTACCCCCCTGGGCGCGCCCCTTGCCCGTGGACGACTCGGAGACCCCCCCCTGACGTGAGACCGACGCCAAAAATTCCTATAAATATAGAAACATCCAGAACATAACCTAGATCGGGAGTTCCGCCACCGCAAGCCTCTGTAGCCACCAAAAACCAATCGGGGCCCTATTCCGGCACCCTGCCGGAGGGGGGATCCCTAACCGGTGGCCATCTTCATCATCCTGGCGCTCTCCATGATGAGGAGGGAGTAGTTCACCCTCAGGGCTGAGGGTATGTACCAGTAGCTATGTGTTTGATCTCTCTCTCTATCTCGTGTTCTTGATTTGGTACAATCTTGATGTATCGCAAGCTTTGCTATTATAGTTGGATCTTATGATGTTTCTCCCCCTCTACTCTCTTGTAATGGATTGAGTTTTCCCTTTAAAGTTATCTTATTGGATTGAGTCTTTAAGGATTTGAGAACACTTGATGTATGTCTTGCATGTGCTTATCTGTGCTGACAATGGGATATTCGCGTGATCTACTTGATGTACGTTTTGGTGATCAACTTGCGGGTTCAGTGACCTTGTGAACTTATGCATAGGGGTTGGCACACGTTTTCGTCTTGACTCTTCGGTAGAAACTTTGGGGCACTCTTTGAAGTACTTTGTGTTGGTTGAATAGATGAATCTGAGATTGTGTGATGCATATCATATAATCATGTCCACGGATAGTTGAGGTGACATTGGAGTATCTAGGTGACATTAGGGTTTTGGTTGATTTGTGTCTTAAGGTGTTATTCTAGTACGAACTCTATGATAGACCGAACGGAAAGGATAACTTTGAGGTGGTTTCATACCCTACAATAATCTCTTCGTTTGTTCTCCGCTATTAGTGACTTTGGAGTGACTCTTTGTTGCACGTTGAGGGATATTTATATGATCCAGTTATGTTATTATTGTTGAGAGAACTTGCACTAGTGAAAGTATGAACCTTAGGCCTTGTTTCCTAGCATTGCAATACCGTTTGTGCTCACTTTTATCATTAGTTACCTTGCTGTTTTTATAATTTCAGATTACAAAAACCTATATCTACCATCCATATTGCACTTGTATCACCATCTCTTCGCCGAACTAGTGCACCTATACAATTTACCATTGTATTGGCTCTGTTGGGGACACAAGAGACTCTTTATTATTTGGTTGCAAGGTTGTTTGAGAGAGACCATATTCATCCTACGCCTCCCACGGGTTGATAAACCTTAGGTCATCCACTTGAGGGAAATTTGCTACTGTCCTACAAATCTCTGCACTTGGAGGCCCAACAATGTCTACAAGAAGAAGGTTGCGTAGTAGACATCAAGCTCTTTTCTGGCGCCGTTGCCGGGGAGGTGAGTGCTTGAAGGTATATCTTTAGATCTTGCAATCGAATCTTTTTGTTTCTTGTTTTATCACTAGTTTAGTCTATAGAAGAAAATTACAAAAAAAATGGAATTGAGGGTGCCTCATATGCTTCATCTTTTTAATGTCTTCCGCGAAAATAAGGATTCCGATAATTGTACTCAATTGCTAGAGGAAGAATGTGTTAGAATGTTTTGCACTAAATCTTTGAATGATGAGCATGATTGCAATGTTGTTAGTATGAATTCCTTGAATATCCATGATGCTAATGATATGCAAAGCCACAAGCTTGGGGATGCTATGTTTCATGAAGATGATATTTTTAGTCCCCCAAGTTTTGATGAGAATATTTATTATGATGAAAGCATGCCTCCTATTTATGATGATTATATTGATGAAAGTGGATTTGGAGAGGTCATGACTTTATTTAACGATGAATCCACTATTTCGGAAGAGGTTCCAATTGATTATGAGAATAAAGTTCCTGTCTATGATGATTATTGTGATGACATGTATGCTATAAAGAACAATGATAACCATGAAACTTGTCATCTTGATTTTAATCTTCAATTGGATTATGCCTCACATGATAGTTATTTTGTTGAGTTTGCTCCCACTACTATTCATGAGAAGAATTTTGCTTATGTGGAGAGTAATAAAATTTCTATGCTTGTAGATCATGGAAATAATGCTTTATGTGATATTTATATTGTCGAATTCATTCATGATGCTACTGAAAATTATTATGAGCGAGGAACATATGCTTGTAGGAATTGCAATAATATCAAGTTTCCTCTCTATGTGTTGAAAATCTTGAAGCTATGCTTGTTTAACCTTCCTATGCTAGATGATTCTTGTTCCCATAAGTTGTTTGCTCACAAAATCCCTATGCATAGGAAGTGGGTTAGGCTTAAATGTGCTAGTCATATGCTTCATGATGCTCCCGTTATGTTTCAATTCTTATCTTTTATGTGAGCATCATTGTCATCATCATGCCTAGCTAGAAAGGCATTAAAGAAAAGCGCTTGTTGGGAGACAACCCAATATTTACCCTTACTATTTTTGTGTGTCCACTTGATTATGCTACTGTAGTAATCATGTTTTATAGCTTTTGTTTCAATAAAGTTCCAAGTAAGACCTTTAGGATAGCTTACGGTGATAGTTGTGTTGATCCTGCTGAAAATCAGAAACTTTTGCGCCAAGTAAATTAGTTTTGATTATTCACAGAAACGTGATTTTGATCTGATTCATTTTGCTCTGGATTGATACACAAATTGCTCAGGTTTTTCTAATTTGGTAGGATTTTTTGGAGTTACAGAAGTATTTGAGAGTTACAGATTACTACAGACTGTTCTGTTTCTGACAGATTCTGTTTTCTATGTGTTGTTTGCTTATTTTGATGAATCTATGAGTAATATCGGAGGGTATGAACCACAGATAAGTTGTAATACAGTATATATTACACCAATATGAATTTGGAATGAGTTCACAATAGTAACTAAGTGGTGGTTTTATTTTCTTATACTAACGGAGCTTACGAGTTTTCTGTTGAGTTTTGTGTTGTGAAGTTTTCATGTTTTGGGTAAAGATTCGATGGACTATGGAATAAGGAGTGGAAAGAGCCTAAGCTTGGGGATGCCCCGGAAGGCATCCCCTCTTTCGTCTTCATTCATCGGTAACTTTACTTGGAGCTATATTTTTATTCACCACATGATATGTGTTTTGCTTGGAGCGTCAATCTATTTTATTTTGTTTTGCTTGCTGTTTCAATAATATCCCAAGATCTTAAATTATGAAATGTTAGAGAGTCTTCACATAGTTGCACAATTATTCACCTACTCATTGATCTTCACTTATATCTATTGGAGTAGTTTGTCATTTGCTCTAGTGCTTCGCTTATATCTTTTAGAGCATGGCGGTGGTTTTATTTTATAGAAATTATTGATCTCTCATGCTTCACTTATATTATTTTGAGAGTCCTTTAGAACAGCATTGTAGTTTGCTTTGGTTAAAATTTTAGTCCTGATATGATGAGCATCCAAGATAGGTATAATAAAAACTATCATATAAAGTGCATTGAATACTATGAGAAGTTTGATACTTGATGATTGTTTTGAGATATGAGGATGGTAATATTAGGGTCATGCTAGTTGAGTAGTTGTGAATTTGAGGAATACTTGTGTTAAAAGTTTGTGATTCCTGTAGCATGCACGTATGGTGAACCATTATGTGATGAAGTTGGAGCATGATTTATTTATTGATTGTCTTCCTTATGTGTGGAGGCCAGGATCGCGCGATGGTTAACTCCTACCAATCCTTCCCCTAGGAGCATGCATGTAGTACTTTGTTTTGATAACTTGTAGATTTTTGCAATAAGTATGTGATTTCTTCATGACTAATGTTGAGTCCATGGATTATACGCACTCTCACCCTTCCACCATTGCTAGCCTCTCTTGTGCCGCGCAACTCCTCAAAACAGCCACCATACCTTCCTACTATGGCATTTCCATAGCCATTCCGAGATATATTGCAATGCAACTTTCCACCGTTTCATTTATTACGACATGCCTCATCATTGTCATATTGCTTTGCATGATCATGTAGTTGACATCATATTTGTGGCAAAGCCACCTTTCATAATTCTTTCATACATGTCACTCTTGATTCATTGCACATCCCGATACACCGCTGGAGGCATTCACATAGAGTCATATTTTGTTCTAAGTATTGAGTTGTAAGTAAATAAAAGTGTGATGATCATCATTATTAGAGCATTGTCCTAGTGAGGAAAGTATGATGGAGGCTATGATTCCCCCATAAGTCGGGATGAGAATCTAGACGAAAAATAAAAAAATAATAATAAAAGAGGCCAAAAAAATGAGAAGGCCCAAAAAAAGAGAAAAAACAAACAAAAAAGAGAGAAAAAGAGAGAAGGGGCAATGCTACTATCCTTTTACCACACTTGTGCTTCAAAGTAGCACCATGATCTTCATGATAGAGAGTCTCCTATGTTGTCACTTTCATATACTAAGTGTGAATTTTTCTCGAATTGCAATGACGGGCTTCCTCAAATTGCCCTAGGTCTTCGTGAGCAATCAAGTTGGATGCACACCCACTTAGTTTCTTCTTTTGAGCTTTCATACACTTATAGCTCTAGTGCATCCGTTGCATGGCAATCCCTACTCACTCACATTGATATCTATTGATGGGCATCTCCATAGCCCATTGGTACGCCTAGTTGATGTGAGACTATCTTCTCCTTTTTGTCTTCTCCACAACCACCATATTCTATTCCACCTATAGTGCTATGTCCATGGCTCACACTCATGTATTGCGTGAAAGTTGAAAAAGTTTGAGAATACTAAAGTATGAAACAACCGCTTGGCTGAAACCGGGGTTGTGCATGATTTAAATATTTTGTGTGATGAAGATAGAGCATAGCCAGACTATATGATTTTGTAGGGATAGCTTTCTCTGGCCATGTTATTTTGAGAAGACATAATTGCCTTGTTAGTAAGCTTGAAGTATTATCGTTTTTATGTCAATATTAAACTTTTGTTTTGAATCTTATGGATCTGAATATTCTAGCCACAATAAAGAGAGATTACACTGATAAATATGTTAGGTAGCATTCCACATCAAATTCTGTTTTTATCATTACCTACTCGAGGACGAGCAGCAATTAAGCTTGGGGATGCTTGATACGTCTCCAACGTATCTATAATTTTTGATTGTTCCATGCTATTATATTATCCATCTAGCATGTTTTATATGCATTTATATGCTATTTTATATGATTTTTGGGACTAACCTATTAACCTAGAGCCCAGTGCTAGTTTCTGTTTTTTCCTTGTTTTTCAGTTTTACAAAAAAGGAATAGCAAACGGAGTCCAATTGACGTGCCAATTTTTGATGATTTTTTATGGACCAAAAGAAGCCCCAGAAGTAAAAGAGTTGGGCCAGAAGAGTCCCGAGCCGTCCACGAGGGTGGAGGGCGCGCCCTACCCCCCTAGGCGCGCCCTCCTGCCTCGTGGACGACTCGGAGACCCCCCTGACGTGAGTCCGAAGCCAAAAATTCCTATAAATACAGAAACCTCCAGAACATAACCTAGATCGGGAGTTCCGCCGCCGCAAGCCTCTGTAGCCACCAAAAACCAATCGGGACCCTGTTCCGGCACCCTGCTGGAGGGGGGATCCCTCACTGGTGGCCATCTTCATCACCCCGGCGCTCTCCATGACGAGGGAGTAGTTCACCCTCGGGGCTGAGGGTTTGTACCAGTAGCTATGTGTTTGATCTCTCTCTGTCTCTCGTGTTCTTGATTTGGCACGATCTTGATGTATCGCGAGCTTTGCTATTATAGTTGGATCTTATGATGTTTCTCCCCCTCTACTCTCTTGTAATGGATTGAGTTTTCCCTTTGAAGTTATCTTATCGGATTGAGTCTTTAAGGATTTGAGAACACTTGATGTATGTCTTGCATGTGCTTATCTGTGGTGACAATGGGATATTCACGTGCTCTACTTGATGTACGTTTTGGTGATCAACTTGCAGGTTCAGTGACCTTGTGAACTTATGCATAGGGGTTGGCACACGTTTTCGTCTTGACTCTTCGATAGAAACTTTGGGGCACTCTTTGAAGTACTTTGTGTTGGTTGAATAGATGAATCTGAGATTGTGTGATGCATATTGTATAATCATGCCCACGGATACTTGAGGTAACATTGGAGTATCTAGGTGACATTAGGGTTTTCGTTGATTTGTGTCTTAAGGTGTTATTCTAGTACGAACTCTATGATAGATCGAATAGAAAGAATAGCTTCGTGTTATTTTACTACGGACTCTTGAATAGAGCGATCAAAAAGGATAACTTTGAGGTCGTTTCGTACCCTAAAATAATCTCTTCGTTTGTTCTCCGCTATTAGTGACTTTGGAGTGACTCTTTGTTGCATGTTGAGGGATAGTTATGTGATCCAGTTATGTTATCATTGTTGAGAGAACTTGCACTAGTGAAAGTATGAACCTTAGGCCTTGTTTCCTAGCATTGCAATACCGTTTGTGCTCACTTTTATCATTAGTTACCTTGCTGTTTTTATAATTTCAGATTACAAAAACCTATATCTACCATCCATATTGCACTTGTATCACCATCTCTTTGCCGAACTAGTGCACCTATACAATTTACCATTGTATTGGGTGTGTTGGGGACACAAGAGACTCTTTGTTATTTGGTTGCAGGGTTGTTTGAGAGAAACCATCTTCATCCTACACCTCCCACGGATTGGTAAACCTTAGGTCATCCACTTGAGGAAAATTTGCTACTGTCCTACAAACCTCTTGTATCTACAAGAAGAAGGTTGTGTAGTAGACATCAGGTATTCTCCGTCTTTAGCTATGACGTGGTCAACAAAGAATCCTGCCAATTCCTCATGAATTACTCGTATGCGATCATGTGTTCGGAGTTGATCGCGCTTCTCCCAGGTCTAATTGTTTTGAAGTTATGCCCCCCAAGGGTCGAGTTGCGAATGAACTCGCAAACGTAGTATCCACATAAATTATTCCTGGGTGCCTGACACAAGCACTTTACGAGAATAGAGTTCAATCAAAATAATAATCAAGCATGATAATTGTATTGGTGAAACTGGAATCCATGAGAGATGCGCGGAACTAGCTAGTACTACTTACTTTGGTGTGTGAAAATCGCGGCTCCTTTTTCTCTAGACCTAGTACCATGCTGGTGAACTTTTTCCAAACCCTGCCCGACAAAGAAAATGATTACTTGATATCAGGAAATGAACGAAAGTTGCCGATATGGTGTGATAATGATTGAACTTACTTCTAGAGCATTTCACTCATGTCCGCCCACTGCTTAGGCTCTTTACGTCTCGAGTCTAAGATAGTTAGTAGTCTTGCGTCAAGCTTAATGGATAGCAGAATAAAGTGGAAGCTGCGCACGCATAACTCATCAATTACACTTAACCTCGAGTAAGCGAAACAGAATATGCACAAGACAGTAGCACTCACTTGAAGTTGTAAGGAAAGAGTATTTCCCTTTTGTTTTGATGTCAAAGTAAGGTGTTTAGCAAGTTTTCCTCAGTATCGGCGGGTCTCTTTTTTACCGTAAATTCATTTACGGTATTTGGGCTAATTAACCCAATGTCATAGGTTTGTCCTCTTTTGCATTCGACGACCTTCAATCTCCTTAATATAGCAAGGATAATTATATATACATGCAATGAACGAGCTGAGGTAGAGACTTAATTACAAAAATAATACTTACAAACAATACCAACCCATGAGAGTTTTGTCGATGGCGTCTTGATTGTACAACTGAAATAATTCCACAAATTCAATGTACATCAGGTCGACTCCAATAAAGTCATGCTCATCTTTAATTCCCGGCATGATACTGTCGGTCCCATCCTTGCAGGTTTCCAAGTACCAGTCATGTACTCTTCGCATCATCGTTGATAGATGCGGGAGCTGCTCAGGTTTGACGAGAGGCTTCCCGTGCTTGTATCTAAAGGGCGCTACTACCTCAGCCATTTCAAACTATACATCATCGCCCATGTAATCACCAAGAGTGTAACCAGGATGAGCGTCTTCTACCCCCGGATCATTAGCAATATCGGTAAACACCTTGAGCGGGGGGCACGATTGCTTCTCTTGTTCGCAGAGATGGGGAATTGTTTTCCCACTTCTTGCACCACTCGTACTTAAGCTTCCCAGCCGCTTCGCTTGATGAAATATCTTTTCAATACAACGGTCATAGTTTGATAGCGGTGGAGGCAGTGCTGGTCACTTAAGGGCATCCGGACAGTGCTTTGCTTTAACTGGATCTACTATCTCCTTTGGAGGTGGACATTTCCGTGCAAAATGGGCCTTCATTTCGGCATCCATGATGTCCTTGTTTTCCTCCTCAGTCATCTCATATGGTAACTTGGCGATCGTGTAAAATGTATTCCCATTTATCTCGTACCTGTGGTAAGTCAATACAGTCAAAGATGGTGTCCTTGCCAACAAGTACAACTCATCTCCAACAATGTTGTTACCCATGTGAGATGTGTTTGCAACCAACTTCCGAAAGTCCTGATGTGTTCACATGTAATCCATCCATCAGACTGCTGCGGGTGTTTGTAGCGTAGAACATTCTTGTGTTCAATGACATACGGGGTCACCAAGGTAGAATTTTGTAGAACTATGTAGTGTGCTTGAGCCCAAGAATGCCCGTCCCTACATATTATTGAATCCGCTCCTACCATGCCTTTTCCACTCAGTCTCCCCTCATACCGCGATTGAGGGACACCAATCGGCTTAAGGTTAGGAATAAAGTCAACACAAAACCCAATGACCTCCTCTGTTTGATGGCCCATGGAGATGCTTCCTTCTGGCCTAGCACAGTTATGAACATATTTTTTTAAGACCCTGATGAAACTCTGAAAGGGGAACATATTGTGTAGAAATACAAGACCCAGAATGTCAATCTCGTCGACTAGATGAACTAGGACGTGTGTCATGATATTGAAGAAGGATGGTGGGAACACCAACTCGAAACTGACAAGACATTGCACCAAATCATTCTATAACCTCAGTAGGATTTCTGAATTGATTACCTTCTGAGAGATTGCATTGAGGAATGCACATAGCTTCACAATGGCTAAGCGAACTATTCCAGTAGAAGTCCCCTCAATGCAACCAGAAGCAATTGCCTCATAATCACATGGCATTCATGACACTTTAGGTTCTAGAAATTTTTCTCTGGGATATTTATTATTCCCTTTATATTGGACGAGAAGCCAGACAGGACCTTCATACTGAGCAGGCATTCAAAGAAGATTTCCTTCTCTTCTTTGGTAAGAGCATAGCTGGCAGGACCTTGATATGACATTGGATGCATGTCATCTTTTTCATGCACACGTTGCTTGTCCTTCTGTGCCTCCGGTGTATCTTTTGTCTTCCCATACATGCCCAAGAAGCCTAGCAGGTTCACGCAAAGATTCTTCGTCACGTGCATCACGTCGATTGCAGAGCGGATCTCTAGGTCTTTTCAATAGGGTAGTTCCCAAAATATAGATTTGTTCTTCCACATGAGTGCGTGTCCGTCAGCGTCATTTGGAACAGATTGTCCGCCAGGACCCTTTCCAAAGATTACTTGTAAATCCTTGACCATATCAAGTATATCATCACCAGTACGGAGGACGGACTTCTTCTGATGATCTGCCTCACCTTTGAAATGCTTGCCTTTCTTTCTTAAGAGATGCTTGTTCGGAAGAAATCGATGATGTCCCAGGTACACATTCTGCTTACATTTTTCCAAATATATACTTTCGGTATCATCTAAACAGTGTGTGCATGCATGGTATCCCTTGTTTGTCTGTCCTGAAAGGCTACTAAGAGCAGGCCAATCATTGACGGTTACTGATACGTCTCCATCGTATCTATAATTTTTGATCGTTCCATGCCAATATTATTCAACTTTCATATACGTTTGGCAACTTTTTATACTATTTTTGGGACTAACATATTGATCTAGTGCCCAGTGCCAGTTCCTGTTTGTTGCATGTTTTATGTTTCGCAGAAACCCAATATCAAACGGAGTCCAAGCGGGATAAAAATGGATGGAGATTATTTTTCGAATATTTATGATTTTTGGGAAGAAAAATCAACGCGAGACGGTGCCCAAGAGGGCCACTAGGCAGGGGCGCGTCCCAGGGGGGCAGGTGCTGATAACCCACAAGTGTAGGGGATCGCAACAGATTTCGAGGGTAAAGTATTCAACCCAAATTTATTGATTTGACACAAGGGGAGCCAAAGAATATTATTGAGTATTAGCAGTTGAGTTGTCAATTCAACCACACCTGGATAACTTAGTATCTGCAGCAAAGTATTTAGTAGCAAAGTAGTAGGATAATAAAGGTAACAGTGGCAAAAGTAATATTTTTGGGTTTTGTTGTGATTGTAACAATAGCAACGGAAAAGTAAATAAGTGAAACACAAGATGTGAAAAGCTCGTAGGCATTGGATCAATGATGGATAATTATGTCGGATGCGATTCCTCATGTAATAGCTATAACATAGGGTGACACAGAACTAGCTCCAGTTCATCAATGTAATGTAGGCATGTATTCCGAATATAGTCATACGTGCTTATGGAAAAGAACTTGCATGACATCTTTTGTCCTACCCTCCCGTGGCAGCGGGGTCCTTGCAGAAACTAATTGATATTAAGGCCTCCTTTTAATAGAGAACCGGAACAAAGCATTAGCACAAAGTGAATACATGAACTCCTCAAACTACGGTCACCGAGAAGTATCCCGATTATTGTCACTTCGGGGTTGTCGGATCATAACACATAATAGGTGACTATAGACTTGCAAGATAGGATCAAGAACACACATATATTCATGAAAACATAATAGGTTCAGATCTGAAATCATGGCACTCGGGCCCTAGTGACAAGCATTAAGCATAGCAAAGTCATAGCAACATCAATCTCAGAACATAGTGGATACTAGGGATCAAACCCTAACAAAACTAACTTGATTACATGGTAAATCTCATCCAACCCATCACCGTCCAGCAAGCCTACGATGGAATTACTCATGCACGGCGGTGAGCATCATGAAATTGGTGATGGAGGATGGTTGATGATGACGACGGCGATGAATCCCCCTCTCCGGAGCCCCGAACGGACTCTAGATCAGCCCTCCCGAGAGAGATTAGGGCTTGGCGGCGGCTCCGTATCATAAAATGCGATGAAACTTTCTCTCTGATTTTTTTCTCTGCGAAACGGAATATATGGAGCTGGAGATGAGGTTGGTGGAGCGTCAGGGGTCCACGAGACAGGGGGCGCGCCCAGGGGGGTGGGCACGGCCCCCACCCTCGTGGACAGGGTGTGGGCCCCCTGGTCTTGATTCTTTCGCCAGTATTTTTATATTTTCCAAAAAGTGCCTCCGTGGATTTTCAGGACATTTCGAGAACTTTTGTTTTCTACACATAAAACAACATCATGGCAGTTCTGTTGAAAACAGCGTCAGTCTGGGTTAGTTTCATTCAAATCATGCAAGTTAGAGTCAAAAACAAGGGCAAAAGTGTTTGGAAAAATAGATACGTTGGAGACGTATCAACTCCCCCAAGCTTAAACCTTTGCTTCTCCTCAAGCAATTCAGTTGATAAACTGAAAGTGATAAAGAAAAACTTTTACAAACTCTGTTTGCTCTTGTTGTTGTAAACATGCAAAGTCAGCATTCAGGTTTCAGCAAATATTATGAACTAACCATACTCACAATAACACCTCGGTCCCACAATTACTCATATCAATGGCATAATCAGCTAGCGAGCCATAATAATAAAACTCGGATGACAACACTTTCTCAAAACAATCATAACATGATATAACAAAATGGTATCTCTCTAGCCCTTTCTGAGACTGCAAAACATAAATGCAGAGCACATTTAAAGATTGAGGACTGACTAAACATTGTAATTCATGGTAAAAGAGATCCAGTCAAGTCATACCCAATATAAACCAATAATAATGAATGCAAATGACAGTGTGCTCTCTAGCGGGTGCTTTTTAATAAGAAGGTGATGACTCAACATAAAAGTAAATAGATAGGCCCTTTGCAGAGGGAAGCAGGGATTTGTAAAGGTGCCAGAGCTCGATTTTAAAATAGAGATTGAATAACATTTTGAGCGGCATACTTTCACTGTCAACGCAACAACTATGGGATGGTTGTATCTTCCATACTACATGCATTATAGGCAGTTCCCAAACAGAATGGTAAAGGTTTATACTCCCCCAACCACCAACAAGCATCAATCCATGGCTTGCTCGAAACAACGAGTGCCTCCAACTAACAACAGCCCTGGGGGAGTTTTGTTTAATTATATTGATTTGCTTTGATCTTTTTGGATCATGGGACTGGGCATCCCGGTTACCGGCCCTTTCTCGTGAATGAGGAGCGGAGTCTACTCCTCTTGAGAATAACCCACCTAGCATGGAAGATATAGGCAGCCCTAGTTGAAACATGAGCTGCTCGAGCATACAAAACATAATTTTATTTGAAGGTTTGGGGTTTGGCACATACAAATTTACTTGGAATGGCAGGTAGATACCGCATATAGGAAGGTATGGTGGACTCATTGGAATAACTTTGGGGTTTAAGGAGTTTGGATGCACAAGTAGTATTCCCGCTTAGTACAGGTGAAGGCTAGCAAAAGACTGGGAAGCGACCAACTGAGAGAGCGACAACAGTCATAAACATGCATTAAAAGTAATTCACACCGAATACAAGCATGAGTAGGATATAATCCACCATGAACATAAATATCGTGAAGGCTATGTTGATTTGTTTCAACTGCATGAGTGAACATGTGCCAAGTTGAGTCACTCAATTCATTCAAAGGAGGATACCATCCCATCATACCACATCATAATCATCCTAATAGCATGTTGGCTCGCAAGGTAAACCATTATAACTCATAGCTAATCAAGCACGGCACAAGCAACTATAATCTCTAAATGTCATTGCAAATATGTTTACATCATAATAAGCTGAATCAGGAATCATATTTACAAAAACAAGAGAGGTCGAGTTCATACCAGTTTCTCCCAACTCAATCAGTCCATCATATATCATCATTATTGCCTTTCACTTGCACGACCGAACGATGTGTATAATAATAATAGTGCACGTGCATTGGACTAAGCTGGAATCTGCAAGCATTCAACTCAAGAGAGAAGACAAAGTTATATGGGCTCTAAGTTAAATAAACAATCATGCATATGAGAGCCACTAAACATTTTCAGTATGGTCTTCTACTCTCGACCCCCAAAGCAAAGAAAATAAAATAAAACTATTTACACGGGAAAGCTCCCAACAAGTAAAAGAAGAACGAGAAATCTTTTTGGGTTTTCATTTTAATTTCTACTACAAGCATGGAAATTAAACTAACTATATTTTTTTGGTTTTTCTTAAGGTTTATCAAACACACAAGAAGAAAACTAGAAAAAGAAATTTAAACTAGCATGGATAATACAATGAAAGAGTATGAGTACCGACAACTAGAATTGTGTGTGAACATGAATGTAAAGTCGGTGAGAAATACGTACTCCCCCAAGATTAGGCTTTTGGCCTAAGTTGGTTTATTGCCAAGGACCACTGCTACTCTCCCCGGTGTACTGGGAGGTTTAATCAGGATACCACTGGCTGGCCATCTCCGGGTCCCACTGGTAAGATGATGCACGATAAGGGTCCAGTGCAGATTCTGGCTCAGGCTCAGGTTCTGGAGTGGACGCTTGGCCTCGATGAGCGTACACCGCTTCTGGTGTGACAATAAAATTATCTGCAATCAAATCAAACAACAGAGCCGCAGGCAAAATAATAGTCTCATTGTGTTTCTTATTAAATCTCAGGTTATACAAGAGCATCTTTTCTTTTTTGTCAACAATGAACTCATGTGCTACCATGCTCTTGTAATCTAAAATGTAAGGAGGCAATTTTGTCTCCTCTTTCTCATTGTGCCTAATAGGTATCTCAAAATGTCTAGCAAGACATGAAGCATAGATACCTCCAAAGATGGGGTCTTTTGTACGATTCAGGCTTAGCCGTTTAGCAATGACGGCACCCATACTAAAACTATTATCTCCAAACAAGGCATGGTGAAGAATGATAATGTCAGGAACATTAAAGTTTCCACTATTTCCACGACCAATCAAGCATCTACTAGCAAATATGGCAAAGTAGCGTAAAACAGGAAAGGGTATGCTAGAGATTCTCGCATCGGAAACCTTCTTTGGATCCCCTACAGTGATAGTGTTAACAAAGCCATCCACATCTTTACGATGGGGTTCCTCTAATTTTCCCTCAAAGGGTATCTTACATTCCGCGCAAAAATTACGTAAAGACATTTCCCTGAATTCATCATATAAATGAAATGATACTAAAGGCGGTGACTTCTTAGGATGATCATAAAAGTTTTGCACGAAAGTATTGGTGAGTAAGAGATACTGATCGATCCGGTCGTGGAGGAAATCATTGAGGCCTGCATTCTCGATCAAAGAATAAAAATCTTCATAAATTCCAGCTTCTCTCAAGAAATTATAGCATGGCCATTCACATGGCCGTACTTCCGCTATGCGAGGAAGACTATACTTGGCCTTTTCCTTCTCTTTAGCTTGTTTTCCTGGGAGCCTTGGCTAGAAGAGCCCCTCAAAAGTCTCCTTAACATTTTCTGAAAATTTCTGAAATTTTAGTAACTTCAAAATAAAAGTGAATACAACTAAACAAGATTGGTAGCAACTACTCCTACAAGTGCCTAGAGCCTATATCATACATTAGTATTACTTGGGACCTCATAAATTTAACATGCAAGCTCAAGAACATGGTCACCTATGCAGCAAGAATTTGCAATGAATAAAGCACTAGAACAAAAACTAATTGGATCAATGGAGGAGTCACATACCAAGCAACAATCTCCCAAAGCAGTTTTGTGAATGGAGCTTTGAGCAAGGAGATCGAAAATCGCAGCAAAATGAGCTACAACTCGTGCTTGAGCTGGATGGGGATTTTTTTGGGAAGAAGATGGAGTGTGTGGGTGCTGGCATAAGTGGAGGGGGGCCACCAGGGGCCCACGAGACAGGGGGCACGCCCAAGGGGGGTGGGCGCGCCCTCCACTCTCGTGGCCTGGTGCTTGCCCCTCCTGCAGTGATTTCAGTGCCTAAAATCCTCAAATATTCCATAAAAAATCATACTAAATTTGTAGGGCATTTGGAGCACTTTTATTTTCGGGATATTTTTTATTGCACGGATAATTCAGAAAACAAACGGATAATATTATTTTTGCTTTATTTATTCGAAATAACAGAAAGTAAAAGGAGGGTACAAAAGGTTGTGCCTTCTAGTTTCATCCATCTCATGATCATCAAAATGAATCCACTAACAAGGTTGATCAAGTCTTGTTAACAAACTCATTCCGAATAACGCGGAACCGGAGAAATTTCGAGTAACACTAAGTTACCTCAACGGGGATATGAACATCCCCGATAATAAGAATATCATATTTTTTTTCTTGACAGCAGGAAGAGGAAATTCAAAACCTCCAATAATAATAGTTGGAACTTTTCCAATAGAATTTATGCTATGAACTAGAGATTGTTTCCTCGGAAAGTGTATCGTATGCTCATTACCATTAACATGAAAAGTGACATTGCCTTTGTTGCAATCAATAACAGCCCCTGCAGTATTCAAAAAGGGTCTACCAAGGATAATTGAAATGCTATCGTCCTCGGGAATTTCAAGAATAACAAAGTCCGTTAAGATAGTGACATTTGCAACCACAACAGGCACATCCTCACAAATACCGACAGGTATAGCAGTTGATTTATCAGCCATTTGCAAAGATATTTCAGTAGGTGTCAACTTATTCAATTCAAGTCTACTATATAAAGAGAGGCATAACACTAACACCGGCTCCAAGATCACATAAAGCAGTTCTAACATAATTTCTTTTAATGGAGCAGGGTATTGTTGGTACCCCCGGATCTCCAAGTTTCTTTGGTATTCCACCCTTAAAAGTGTAATTAACAAGCATGGTGGAAATTTCAGCTTCCGATATCTTTCTTTTATTTGTAATGATATCCTTCATATACTTTGCATAAGGATTCACTTTAAGCATATCAGTTAAGCGCATACGCAATAAGATAGTTCTAATCATTTCAGCAAAGCGCTCAAAGTCCTCATCATCCTTTGTCTTGGATGGTTTAGGAGGAAAGGGCATGGGTTTCTGAACCCATGGTTCTCTTTTTCCACCGTGCTTCCTAGCAACAAAATCTCTCTTATCATAATGTTGATTCCTTGATTGTGGGTTATCAAGATCAACAGCAGGTTCAATCTCTACTTCATTGTTTTTGCTAGGTTGAGCATCAACATGATCATTATCATTAACATTATTACTAGGTTCATGTTCATCACCTGATTGTGTTTCAGCATCAGAGATAGAAATATCATTGGGATTCTCAGGTGTGTCTACAGTAGGTTCACTAGAAGCATGCAAAGTCCTATCGCTTTTCTTTTTCTTCTTTTTAGAAGAACTAGGAGCCTCTAAATTGTTTCTCTGAGAATCTTGCTCGATTCTCTTAGGGTGGCCTTCAGGATACAGAGGTTCCTGAGTCATTCTACCAGTTCTAGTAGCCACTCTAACAGCAAATCTTTTTGAGCTTTAAGTACTTGCTCAGCTTGAGTAGCAACCATAGAAGCATACTTGCCAATGAGTTTAAGTTCACCTTTAACTCTAGCCATATAATCACTCACACGTCCTATCTCGAAAGCATTATTCTTTAACTCTCTACCAACATAAGCATTAAAACTTTCTTGTCTAGCCATAAAGTCATCAAATTCATCTAAGCATGGGCTATGAAATTTAGTAGAGGGGATTTCAACTTTATCATATCTATAGAGAGAATTTACCTTTACTACCTGTGTCGGGTTATCAAGACAATGTGGTTCTTCAACATGCGGTATATTAAGACCATGTATTTCTTAAATAGGTGGTAAATTCTTAACATCTTCAGCTTTAATACCTTTTTCTTTCATTGATTTCTTTGCCTCTTGCATATCTTCAGGACTGAGAAATAAAACACCTCTCTTCTTCGGAGTGGGTTTAGGAATAGGCTCAGGAGTTGGCTCAATTGGTTTAGGAATTGCCTCAGGAATTGGCTCAGGAAGAGTCCAATTATTTTCATTAGTCAACATATTATTCAATAGTAATTCAGCTTCGTCGACTATTCTTTCCCTGAAAACACAGCCAACACAACTATCCAAGTAGTCCTTGGAGGCATCGGTTAGTCCATTATAAAAGATATCAAGTATTTCATTTTTCTTAAGAGGATGATCAGGAAAAGCATTAAGTAATCGGAGAAGCCTGCCCCAAGCTTGTGGGAGACTCTCTTCTTTGATTTGCACAAAATTATATATTTCCTGCAAGGCAGCTTGTTTCTTATGAGCAGGGAAATATTTAGCAGAGAAGTAATAAATCATATCCTGGGGACTATGCACACAACCAAGATCAAGAGAATTAAACCAAGTCTTAGCATCACCCTTTAATGAGAACGGAAATATCTTAAGGATATATTAATAGCGAGACTTCTCATCATTAGTAAACAGGGTGGCTATATCATTTAACTTGGTAAGATGTGCCACAACAGTTTCAGATTCAAGGCCATAAAAAGGATCAGATTCAACTAAAGTAGTAATCTCAGGATCAACAGAGAATTCATAATCCTTATCAGTAACACAAATAGGTGAAGTAGCAAAAGCAGGGTCAGGTTTCATTCTAGCATTAAGAGATTGCTGCTTCCATTTAGCTATAATTTCTTAAGATCATATCTATCTTTACAAGGAAAGATAGCTCTAGCGGATTCCTCTTCCATAACATAACCCTCAGGAACAACAGGCAATTCATAATCATTGGGAGAACTTTCATCATCACTATCATCAATAATAGCATCTTCAATAATTTCATTCTCTCTAGCCCTAGCAAGTTGTTCATCAAGAAATTCACCTAATGGCAAAGTAGTATCACACACAAAAGTAGTTTCATCATAAGTATCATGCATAGCAGAAGTGGCATCATCAATAACATACGACATATCAGAATTCATAGTAGTAACAAGTTTAGGTGTCGCAAGCTTACTAATAACAGAAGGAGAATCTAGTGCAGAGCTAGATGGCAGTTCCTTACCTCCCCTCGTAGTTGAGGGCAAAATCTTGGTTCTTTCGTCTTTCAAGTTCCTCATAGTGATCAACAGATATAAATCCCAAGTGACTCAAAGAATAGAGCTATGCTCCCCGGCAACGGCGCCAGAAATTAGTCTTGATAACCCACAAGTGTAGGGGATCGCAACAACTTTCAAGGGTAAAGTATTCAACCCAAATTTATTGATTCGACACAAGGGGAGCCAAAATATATTATTGAGTATTAGCAGTTGAGTTGTCAATTCAACCATACCTGGATAACTAAGTATTTGCAACAAAGTATTTAGTAGCAAAGTAGTATGATAATAAAGGTAACGGTGGCAAAAGTAATATTTTTGGGTTTTGTAGTGATTGTAACAATAGCAACGGAAAAGTAAATAAGCGAAACACAACATGTGAAAAGCTCGTAGGCATTGGATCAATGATGGATAATTATGTCGGATGCGATTCCTCATGTAATAGCTATAACACAGGGTGACACAGAACTAGCTCCAGTTCATCAATGTAATGTAGGCATGTATTCCGAATATAGTCATACGTGCTTATGGAAAAGAACTTGCATGACATCTTTTTTCCTACCCTCCCGTGGCAGCGGGGTCCTGGCGGAAACTAATGGATATTAAGGCCTCCTCAAACCGGAACAACACATTAGCACATAGTGAATACATGAACTCCTCAAACTACGGTCATCATCGAGAAGTATCCCAATTATTGTCACTTCGGGGTTGTCAGATCATAACACATAATAGGTGACTATAGACTTGCAAGATAGGATCAAGAACACACATATATTCATGAAAACATAATAGGTTCAGATCTGAAATCATGGCACTCGGGCCCTAGTGACAAGCATTAAGCATAGCAAAGTCATAGCAACATCAATCTCCGAACATAGTGGATACTATGGATAAAACCCTAACAAAACTAACTTGATTACAAGGTAAATATCATCCAACTCATCACCATCCAGCAAGCCTACGATGGAATTACTCACGCACGGTGATGAGCATCATGAAATTGGTGCTAGAGGATGTTTGATGATGACGACGGCGACGAATCCCCCTCTCCGGAGCCCCGAACGGACTCCAGATCAGCCCTCCCAAGAGAGATTAGGGCTTGGCGGCGGCTCCGTATCGTAAAACGCGATGAAACTTTCAGGTCGGTGGAGTGTCAGGGGGGCCCACGAGACAGGGGGGCATGCCCAGGGGGGTGGGCGTGCCCCCACCCTCATGGACAGGGTGTGGCCCCCCTAGTCTTGATTCTTTCGCCAGTATTTTTTATATTTTCCAAAAAGTGCCTCCGTGGATTTTTAGGACATTCCGAGAACTTTGGTTTTCTACACATAAAACAACATCATGGCAGTTCTGCTAAAAACAGCGTCAGTCCGGGTTAGTTTCATTCAAATCATGTAAGTCTGAGTCCAAAACAAGGGCAAAAGTGTTTGGAAAAGTAGATACGTTGGAGACGTATTAGGCGCTCCCCTGACCCTCGTGGGCACCTCGTAAGGCGGTTGATGCTCGTCTTTTCCCGCAAGAAAAAGCTAATTTTTGGAAAAAAAAATCTGGGCGAAGGTTTCAATCCAATCGGAGTTACAGATCTCCGGATATATAAGAAATGGTGAAAGGGCAGAAAGAGAGAACGCAGAAACAGAGAGAGACAGAGAGACAGATCCAATCTCGGAGGGGCTCTCGCCCCTCCCATGCCATGGGAGCCAAGGACCAGAGGGGTAACCATTCACCCATCTAGGGAGAAGGTCAAGTAAGAAGAAGAAGAAGGGGGGCTCTCTCCCCCTTGCTTCCGGTGGCGCCGGAACGCCGCCGGGGGCCATCATCATCACCGCGATCTTCACCAACACCTCTGCCATCTTCACCAACATCTCCATCACCTTCCCCATCTATATTCAGTGGTCCACTCTCCCGCCACCCGCTATACCCTCTGCTTGCACATGGTGCTTTATGCTTCATATTATTATCCAATGATGTGTTGCCATCCTATGATGTCTGAGTAGATTTTCATTGTCCTAGCGGTGATTGATGAATTGCTATGATTGGTTTAATTTGCTTGTGGTTATGTTGCTGTCCTATTGTGCCCTCCGTGTCGCGCAAGCGTGAGGGATTCCCGTTGTAGGGTGTTGCAATACGTTCATGATTCGCTTATAGTGGGTTGCTTGAGTGACAGAAGCATAAACCCGAGTAAGGGTGTCGTGGCTTATGGGATAAAGGGGACTTGATGCTTTAATGCTATGGTTGGTGCCGGGGTACTGATCCACCGACACCTATGGGACCGGCGGGCCGGGTCCCTTTCGATTCGGCAGAGGCGGAGATCGTGCAAAGAGCAAATCGAGGCGAAGCACGCGAGCGATTTACCCAGGTTCGGGCCGCACAGATATGTAAAACCCTACTCCTGCTTTGTGGTTTGTATTGATTTCTAGCTCGGGAGCACGGAGTGCTACAGTACACACCAGTAGCTAGCAAGACCGAGCGTGAGTGTCTGAAATGGCTCCCCCCCTCCCGTTGCACACGGGCCTCCTTTTATATGCTCAAGGGGTTACCGACAGGTGGCAACAGAGGTCAAGGGCAAAAATGGAAAGGTGCCGTAGTAGGCACAGCTACCTGCTACAGTGTATCATACCTAACCCTAACAGTAGGGGACAAGGGCATTAAATGCCCATCTGTGTCGCCTAAACAGTACCGAAAGGGACCACTAGGGACGCCACCGTTTGCCACGATGGTTATCTTGTCAGCGCCTGCTTGCCACCGCGCACCCCTAGCTGCACGGCCTCCTGCCACGTGTGCTTGGGAAGGTCCCAGAGCGACACGTTGGTGGATGTGCTGGAGCGCGGGCGCGGAGGGGTGGCTTGCCGCAGCAAGCGCCTTGCCGCGGTTGCTGTCTTGTCGCGTCCGGGAGCTTGTCGCTCACCGGGCCTTGCCGGGGCGCGTAGCGCGCCGCGGCAAGTTCCTTGAAATGCCTTGGATGGCCTTCCCGGCAAGCTCCTCTTGCCGGGGTCTCGAGATGCTTTTTGATAGCCTTCCCGGCAGGCTCCTCTTGCCGGGGTCTTGTCTTCTTCCCGGCCAGCTCCTCTTGCCGGGGCCTTGGTTTGAGTACTTTGTTCTTGAACGGCTCCAAAGGAACCACGGAGGATCTTGGCGGTCACCCGGCAAGCCTTGCTGTGGGATGCTGCGACTGCCCGTGCACAAGTTCGGGATACTAGGGTACCCCTACTCTAGTACACCGACAGGAGCCCTCGGGCCTGGGCCATACACAGTGCCGAGCGCTGTTGGGCCAGGCCCAAAACAGGGCACGGGCACGCACGGCCTAGGTCACGCCGCATATCTCTCCGCTTCCACCGCGCACACCCAGAACGGCATGCGTCAAACGCGGCGTCGTGGGTGACGTGGGCGGCGTGCGCGGGGCTAAGCCCCGCGAGCATGCGTCGGGCCATGATGAAGGGGACGGTTCACGCCCTCCTCCCTAAACGGAGGTAGGCGTGGGGGCGTGGTACATTTACTGGACGGGGCCGGTGCGCGGTTTCCGAGGCGCCCACTCCCCGCGATCACGGGGTGGGGCGAGCCCGCCTCATCCGTCGCCTCGGTTCTGCATCCCCGCCACACGGCTCCCATGCGCTTGGGGTCGCGGACGGTGGAAGCGGGAAACTGGGCCGTTGCGAGCAGAGGCAGCGGGTCGGCCCCGACTCCCTGCTCTTCCCGTGCCTTGATTCGCTGAGCGGGGCGGCCGAGCCCCCACCTCGCTCCTTTATAAAGAGCGGGAGAGGAGCACAGAAGCCCGCACTCTCTCATCTCCTCCTTTCTTTAGCTTCTGCTCCCCTTTCTCTCTTTCGCCATGGAGAAAGGGAACCCTGGCCCTTCATCGGTGGCGGCGAGGGTCGCCGCCAGACAGCGCACCCTTCCCTCTCCCGCGCCCATGGTGGCAGAGCCAGCCATAAGGGGAAGAGGGAGGGGGCGAGGTCGTGGACGAGGTCGAGGACGAGGTCGAGGCGCTCGGGGAAGAGGCGGGCGGGGCGGTGCGCCAGCTTCGCCTCCGCCGGCGGTTCCTCTCCCCACGGCGGTCCATATAGGGGACGACCCTTGCGAGTTCTTCGTCAGGCTGCGCCGGGCGCCTCGTCGTCGCCTCTGGCTTCCAGCTCCGTTTGCGAGCGCGATGGAGTTGGACCCGCCCGAGACGCTGAGAGTGCACATGAGGGGCTGTGGGATCAGCGGCACGCGAGTCCGCGTTGTATTCCCAGCCCCTAATGTGATGTATCTTGATCGAGGGTGGAAGACGTTCGCCCATATCCACAGCCTGATGGAGGGGTTTACCCTCCATTTTAAGTTGATGGAGGGCGATCTCCTCTCCGTCAAGGTCTTCGGGTGCTCCGGCACTCGGGAGAAGTGCTGCGTGGACAGCTCCTCCGATAGTGAAGGCTCCCCCTCGAGCGAGAGTGACGAGGAGGAGAGCGACAGCGACGATGAGGGTAGCGGGCGGCGGGATGGCGGGCCCGGCTAGGTGTCGGGCGCCGCTTCGTGCGGCACCGGCGACCCCATCATCCGTGTCGCTGGCTCCTTGAACTCCCCGGGGTCGTCTCCTTGGGCGGCTGGCGTAGGGAGGCTGCGGAAGGGGAAGAGGGCTGGCGACAAGGCCGTCAGGTCGGAGTACGAGGGCGTGGTGCCCTCGACAGCGTGCTGACGTCCTGCCGCCCCGTCTTCGAGCCCCGCTTCTGGCGCCGCCATCACCGTCCAGCCTTCGGACAGCCCCCGGGATGTTCTCTTGGTGTCTTCTGGCGCCCGTAGCTCGCCTAGGCGCCCCTTTTCCCCTTTTCGCCTCCTTGACCTACCTCCTGAAGAGAGGGACAGGAAAGGGATTACGGGCATCTTATCTTTTTAATTTGTAAGCCCTCGGGCCTTAGCTGCATCTAAAACTTGTAATCCTCTCTTTCATGTTTTTCATCCTCTATGGACTGTACCTGAGTGGGATGTTTTTTAATGAAAAGGGGATGCTTGCCGGGTTATTTGTCTCGCGGGTTGAACCCACGCCAAGGAGCAAATCCTTGGTATCCCTCGGACAGACATTTCATCTCCCGGCAATAGGCCCTGCCGCCTTCCCACGTCGCTCGACCTTTGACGGAGGCGGGAACGAGGTGGGCGCGGCCTCCTCGTTTCATCCCTTTGCTACCGCGACTACGACCAAACTTGGCCCCGGGAACGAGCCCCAGGGCCTAGAGTTGAGGGAGCACGGCAGTTTTCGGGAAGAAACGCGGTTTCGCATTCCCCAGTCCATAAGAGGATGCATGATGAGGGACGAAAGACTTATCTGATATCGCAGCCCCCGGCAACTCTGGCTTGCCGGGGATGAATCTTGGCACTCGCAGCCCCCAGCAACACTGGCTTGCCGGGGCCCAGGTGCCGGCGCGCCCCTCTTCTCCTTTTCGTCCTCAAGCGGTCTGGCCAGGATATGCGAGCCCTGCGAACGAAGGAAAAGCAAAGGGACGGACACTCGACCTCTAAGCTAGGGGTTAGCCGCTGTTAGGCACTATCAACCCTAACCAAGGACGAGACTCGACCCAGCATGCATGCTATAACCCCGGGGTGCCAGCGCTTCATTTACTTGTGCTCAGGGTCTGCGCCTGGCTTTGTATAAAGGATTACATGCAACAGCGGCAAGACTTGTACAAAAGGGTGGTTGCCGGGCAGGGCCCGACAACCGCGCCTTACGGGTAAAACTTACGAAGATGCTCGATGTTCCAGGAGTTGCTCATCGGAATGTCATCTTCGGTCTCAAGGCGGACAGCGCCGGGCCTAGTGACTCGTTTCACCCGGTAAGGGCCTTCCCACTTCGGCGTCAACTTGTTGGAATTCTTGGCGGACTGAACACGCCAAAGAACAAGGTCGCCTTCCTCGAGACTTCTGGCATTGACTTTGCGGCTATGGTAGCGGCGCAAAGCTTGCTGGTAGCGAGCAGCTCGCACAGCAGCCTGAAGACGATCTTCCTCAAGGAGCAGCGCGTCATCTTGTCGCAGCCGCTCTTGCTCAAGCTCATCTTAAGCGAGCACTCGAGGTAACCTGTATACGAGTTCCGTGGGGATAACTGCTTCCGCTCCATAGACTAGAGCGAAAGGTGGGGTGCGCGGTGGCGAACGGTGCGAGGAGCGGGATATGCTCGGACTTCTAACCATGTTAGAAGGAGCAGTATCCCGTCCAGGCGACCGTGTGTCGCTCGCGCCGGCATGTTGACGCGCATGGTGGTCTTGAGCGCTCCGAGATCCACCAGCTCGATCTTGATCTAGTGAACGCATGGTACCGTGAGTACCATGACGCTGCCGGTCCCGCGCGTCCTGAGATGGGCGCGGTGCATGCACGGACGCCGAGGTCTTGGAGTGCGCCCGGTCATTGTGGGAGCCGGCTACGCCGCCGATGGGTGGCGCAGCCTTGTCCTGTGACCTGGCAGCACCGTGAGTTCCCTCGTCGCCGCGTGTCCTTCCGCCGGCGCCTGCCCCACCAACCGTTTGCTCCGGCGGTGGCTGGCTCGGCGCGGACGGAGCAGCTGCCTCCGAAACTTTCTTCTTCGGCGGCATGTTGATGAAGATGATGAAGATCTAGCTCGCGAGAACGCCGGATCTGGTTCACACAACTTCGACGCCCCCTACCTGGTGCGCCAAAGATGCCGGGGTACTGATCCACCGACACCTATGGGACCGGCGGGCCGGGTCCCTTTCGATTTAGCAGGGGCGGAGATCGTGCAAAGAGCAAATCGAGGCGAAGCACGCGAGCTATTTACCCAGGTTCGGGCCGCACGGATGCGTAAAACCCTACTCCTGCTTTGTGGTTTGTATTGATTTCTAGCTCGGGAGCACGGAGTGCTACAGTACACACCAGCAGCTAGCAAGACCGAGCGTGAGTGTCTGAAATGGCTCCCCCCCCTCCCGTTGCACACGGGCCTCCTTTTATATGCTCAAGGGGTTACCGACAGGTGGCAACAGAGGTCAAGGGCAAAAATGGAAAGGTGCCGTAGTAGGCACAGCTACCTGCTACAGTGTATCATACCCTAACCCTGACGGCAGGGGACAGGGGCATTAAATGCCCGTCTGTGTCGCCTAAACAGTACCGAAAGGGACCGCTAGGGACGCCACCGTTTGCGACGATGGTTATCTTGTCAGCGCCTGCTTGCCACCGCGCACCCCTAGCTGCACGGCCTCCTGCCACGTGTGCTTGGGAAGGTCCCAGAGCGACACGTTGGTGGATGTGCTGGAGCGCGGGTGCGGAGGGGTGGCTTGCCGCGGCAAGCGCCTTGCCGCGGTTGCTGTCTTGTCGCGTCCGGGAGCTTGTCGCTCACCGGGCCTTGCCGGGGCGCGTAGCGCGCCGCGGCAAGTTCCTTGAAATGCCTTGGATGGCCTTCCCGGCAAGCTCCTCTTGCCGGGGTCTCGAGATGCTTTTTGATAGCCTTCCCGGCAAGCTCCTCTTGCCAGGGTCTTGTCTTCTTCCCGACCAGCTGCTCTTGCCGGGGCCTTGGTTTGAGTACTTTGTTCTTGAACGGCTCCAAAGGAACCACGGAGGATCTTGGCGGTCACCCGGCAAGCCTTGCCGCGGGATGCTGCGACTGCCCGTGCACAAGTTCGGGATACTAGGGTACCCCTACTCTAGTACACCGACAGTTGGGTTTTACATTAATGATCTTTGTAGTTGCGGATGCTTGCTAGAGTTCCAATCATAAGTGCATATGATCCAAGAAGAGAAAGTATGTTAGCTTATGCCTCTCCCACATAAAACTTGCTATCGGTCTCGTAAAGTAGTCAATTGATTAGGGACAATTTCGCAACTCCTACCACCACTTTTCCTCACTCGCTATATTTACTTTATTGCTTCTTTATTTAAATTGCCCCTAGTTTATATTTACGTGTTCTTTATATTCTTGCAAGCCTATCCAACAACACCTACAAAGTCCTTCTAGTTTCATACTTGTTCTAGGTAAAGCGAGCGTCAAGCGCGCGTAGAGTTGTATCGGTGGTCGATAGAACTTGAGGGAATATTTCTTCTACCTTTATCTCCTCGTTGGGTTTGACACTCTTAATTATTGAAAGAGGCTACAATTGATCCCCTATACTTGTGGGTTATCAAGACCTTTTTCTAGCGCCGTTGCCAGGGAGTCATAGCATGGGGTGAATATTCTCGTGTGTGCTTGTTTGCTTTATCACTAAGTAATTTTTATTTGTTGTTCTTAGTTGTTTTCTATCTTTAGTTATGGGTAGGAAACGCAAAATACCAAAAAAATTAGTTGTACCTACTCAACCAATGTTTGAATAACCACTCTAAATCTATCACACTCCTGAAGCTTTTTACTTGGATCATCTTCGATCCTTTTGTGCTCGTGCTAAAACCCCCACTAGCTTAGTTGAGGGAAAATCTTTAGATGAGCATGCTTGTTATGTGCGACACTGTATATCTGAAAAAGACAAACTTTTACTGGATCAAATTCATCATTTGCAATGCTATGCTTGGAATTTATGTGAAATATATGATGTTACTTGTTGTTCTGAAAACCCTAAGAAACACCTTCCCTACCAATGTGAGTTTACTGATAATGGAATAGTATCTTCGTATGCTAAGGGTGTTTATAATTACTATGATGTTCAACAAATTGAAGAATTTGTTGCTTTTAAGGGTGCTTATGAAATTGCTTCTTTGATTGAAAAGTATGGTGCTACTCTTTACAAATCTGAAAATTTTGCCATACTTAAATATTGTTATGATAATTATGCTTCTAATGCCTATGTTAAACTGTATATTGAGGACTCCTCCACTGTCCAAGAAGAGACTAATATTTTGCAGGAGTCTATGGAAGAAGAAATTGATGAAACTGTGAGCTCATTGGATGAAAAAGATGATGAGGAGAGCGAAGAACAAAAGGAGGAATATCGGATTAGCTACCTGTGTGCACCTTCTACTGAAAATAACTCTTCAACTCATACATTGTTTAATTTCCCTTCGTTCTTACTGAAGGATGATTGCTATGATGATTGTTATGATCCCGTTGATTCTCTTGAAATATCCCTTTTTGATGATGCTTGTGGCCAAGATGCCAATATGAATTATGCTTATGGAGATGAACTTGCTATATTTCCTTATGTTAAACATGAAATTGTTGCTATTGCACCCACGCATGATAGTCCCATTATCTTTTTGAATTCTCCCGACTACACTATATCGGAGAAGTTTGCACTTATTAAGGATTATATTGATGGGTTGTGTTTTACTACTACACATGATGATTTTGATAGATATAATATGCATGTGATTGCTTCCCCTACTTGCAATTATTATGAGAGATGAACTATATCTCCACCTCTCTATGTTTCCAATATGATAAAATTGCAAGAAACTGCTTATACTATGCATTGGCCTTTACTATGTGTGCATGAATTGTTCTTTTATGACATGCCGATGCATAGGAAGAGAGTTAGACTTCATTGTTTCTTGATATATGTTACTTTGTGCTCACTACTAAATGATAAATCATTGTTAATTAAAATTGGCTTTGATATACCTTGGGATCCGGGTGGATCCATGACTTGAGCATTATATGCCTAGCTTAATGGCTTTAAAGAAAGCGCTGCCAGGGAGACAACCCGGAAGTTTTAGAGAGTCATTCATTTCTGTTGTGTGCTTTCATATAGTTTAAAAACAAAAAAATAAAGAGGGGACCCAAAACTTTTCAAAAAGGAAAGTGAAAGTGAGAAGGACAAGCACTGTTGAAGTGGGGGAGTTCCTTGAACTTTGTTCATGCTTACGGAAACTTTGTGAATCTTAATTACAGAAAAAATTTCATCAAAAATAATTATCCCCTTGTACAATTCCATTGTATTATAAAAATAATGTGACAAGGTTTGCCTTTAGGATGTTTACAATGTTTGTTGGTTCGTATGGTGCTGGACAGAAACTTTGGCTGTAGTGCGCGATTTTACATTTTTTACTGGAACGTCAAACGGTTCTGAAATTTTTTGCACTGTCTTGCTGTACAAATTTTTTATTTTTTCTATTTTTGTAGAAATTTTTAGGTTCCAGAAGTATGGTGAATGTTGATATTACTACAGACTGTCCTGTTTAAGACAGATTCTATTTCTGATGCATACTTTACTTGTTTTGATGAAACTATCAATTTCTGTCAGTGGATTAAGCCATGGAAAAGTTATATTACAGTAGACACAATGCAAAAACAAAATATGAATTGGTTTTCAACAGTACCTAGAGTAGTGATTTGCTTTATTATGCTAACGGATCTTATCGAGTTTTCTGTTGAAGTTTTGTGTGGATGAAGTGTTTGATCGAGGTCTCGATATGAGGAAAAGGAAGAGAGGCAAGAGCTCAAGCTTGGGGATGCCCAAGGAAACCCAAGTAAATATTCAAGGAGACTCAAGCGTCTAATCTTGGGGATGCCCCGGAAGGCATCCCCTCTTTCTTCAACAAGTATCGGTATGTTTTCGGATTCGTTTCGTTCATGCGATATGTGCAAATCTTGGAGCGCCTTTTGCATCTAGTTTTCACTTTTCTTTTATGCACCATGCTAGTATGAGATAGTCCTTGGTTGATCTATAGAATGCTCATTGCACTTCACTTATATCTTTTGAGTATGGCTTTATAGAATGCTTCATGTGCTTCACTTATATCATTTGAAGTTTGGATTGCCTGTTTCTCTTCACATAGAAAACCATCATTTTTAGAATGCTCTTTTGCTTCACTTAAATTTGTTAGAGCGTGGGCATATCTTTTGTAGAAAGAATTAAACTCTCTTGCTTCACTTATATCTATTTAGAGAGATAACAGGAGTTGGTCATTCACATTGTTAGTCATAAAATCCTACATAAACTTGTAGATCGCTGAATATGATATGTTTGATTTCTTGCAATAGTTTTGCAATATAAAGATGGTGATATTAGAGTCATGCCAGTGGGTAGTTGTGAATTGTAGAAATACTTGTGTTGAAGTTTGTGATTCCCGTTGCATGCACGTATGGTGAACCGTTGTGTAACGAAGTTGGAGCATGAGGTATTTATTGATTGTCTTCCTTATGAGTGGCGGTCGGGGACGAGCAATGGTCTTTTACTACCAATCTATCCCCCTAGGAGCATGCGCATAGTACTTTGTTTCAATGACTAATAGATTTTTGCAATAAGTATGTGAGTTTTTTATGACTAATGTTGAGTCCATGGATTATACGCACTCTCACCCTTCCATCATTGCTAGCCTCTTCGGTACCGTGAATTGCCCTTTCTCACCTCGAGAGTTGGTGCAAACTTCACCGGTGCATCCAAACCCCGTGATACGATACGCTCTATCACACATAAGCCTCCTTATATCTTCCTCAAAATAGCCACCATACCTACCTATTATGGCATTTCCACAGCCATTCCGAGATATATTGCCATGCAACTTCCATCATCATCATCATATACATGACTTGAGCATTCATTGTCATATTGCCTTGCATAATCGTAAGATAGCTAGCATGATGTTTTCATGGCTTGTCCGTTTTATGATATCTTTGCTATGCTAGATCACTGCACATCCCGGTACACCGCCGGAGGCATTCATACAGAGTCATATTTTTGTTCTAGTATCGAGTTGTAATATTGAGTTGTAAGAAAATAAAAGTGTGATGGTCATCATTATAGAGCATTGCCCCATAAAAAAAGAGGCCAAAGAAGCCTAAATAAAAAAGGGGGCCAAAGAAGCCCGCCAAAAAAAAGAGAAAAGAAAAAAAGGGGCAATGTTACTATCCTTTACCACACTTGTGCTTCAGAGTAGCACCATGTTCTTCATATAGAGAGTCTCCTATATTGTCACTTTCATATACTAGTGGGAATTTTCATTATAGAACTTGGCTTGTATATTTCAACGATGGGCCTCCTCAAATGCCCTAGGTGTTCATGAGCAAGCAAGTTGGATGCACACCCACTTAGTTTCAGTTTGAGCTTTCATACACTTATAGCTCTGGTGCATTCGTTGCATGGCAATCCCTACTCCTCGCATTGACATCAATTGATGGGCATCTCCATAGCCCGTTGATTAGCCGCGTCGATGTGAGACTTTCTCCCTTTTTATCTTCTCCACACAACCTCCACCATCATATTCTATTCCACCTATAGTGCTATATCCATGGCTCACACTCATGTATTGCGTGAAAGTTGAAAAGGTTTGAGAACATCAAAAGTATGAAACAATTGCTTGGCTTGTCATCGGGGTTGTGCATGATTTGAATATTTTGTGTGATGAAGATGGAGCATAGCCAGACTATATGATTTTGTAGGGATATCTTTCTTTGGCCATGTTGTTTTGAAAAGACATGATTGCCTTATTAGTACGCTCGAAGTATTATTGTTTTTATGTCAAATGATAGACTATTGCCTTGAATCACTCGTGTCTCAATATTCATGCCATGATTAGATTACATGATCAAGATTATGCTAGGTAGCATTCCACATCAAAAATTATCTTTTTATCATTTACCTACTCGAGGACGAGCATGAATTAAGCTTGGGGATGCTGATACATCTCTGTCGTATCTATAATTTTTTATTGTTCCATGCCAATATTATTCAACTTTCATATACTTTTGGCAACTTTTTATACTATTTTTGGGACTAACATATTGATCCAGTGCCCAGTGTCAGTTCCTGTTTGTTGCATGTTTTATGTTTCGCAGAAACCCAATATCAAACGGAGTCCAAACGGGATAAAAATGGACCGAGATTATTTTTGGAATATTTATGATTTTTGGGAAGAAAAATCAACGCGAGACGGTGCCCAAGGGGGCCACGAGGCAGGGGGCGCGCCCCTGACCCTTGTGGGCACCCCGTAAGGCGGTTGATGCTCTTCTTTTGCCGCAAGAAAGCTAATTTTCGGAGAAAAATCTGGGCGAAGGTTTCAATCCAATCGGAGTTACGGATCTCCAGATATATAAGAAACAGTGAAGGGGCAGAAAGAGAGAACGCAGAAACAGAGAGAGACAGAAAGACAGATCCAATCTCGGAGGGGCTCTCGCCCCTCCCATGCCATGGGAGCCAAGGACCAGAGGGGAAACCCTTCTCCCATCTAGGGAGAAGGTCAAGTAAGAAGAAGAAGAAGAAGAAGAAGAAGGGGGGCTCTCTCCCCCTTGCTTCCGGTGGCGCCGGAATGCTGCCGGGGGCCATCATCATCACCGCGATCTTCACCAACACCTCCGCCATCTTCACTAACATCTCCATCACCTTCCCCCATCAATATTCAGCGGTCCACTCTCCCGCAACCTACTGTACCCTCTGCTTGAACATGGTGCTTTATGCTTCATATTATTATCCAATGATGTGTCACCATCCTATGATGTCTGAGTAGATTTTCATTGTCCTACTGGTGATTGATGAATTGTTATGATTGGTTTAATTTGCTTGTGGTTATGTTGCTGTCCTATTGTGCCCTCCGTGTCGCGCAAGCACGAGGGATTCCCGCTGTAGGGTGTTGCAATACGTTCATGATTCACTTATAGTGGGTTGCTTGAGTGACAGAAGCATAAACCCGAGTAAGGGGGTTGTGGCGTATGGGATAAATGGGACTTGATGCTTTAATGCTATGGTTGGCTTTTACCTTAATGATCTTTAGTAGTTGCGGATGCTTGCTAGAGTTTCAGTCATAAGTGCATATGATCCAAGAGGAGAAAGTATATTAGCTTATGCCTCTCCCACATAAAACATGCTATCGGTCTAGTAAAGTAGTCAATTGCTTAGGGACAATTTCGCAACTCCTACCACCACTTTTCCACACTCGCTATATTTACTTTATTACTTCTTTATTTAAATTGCCCCTAGTTTATATTTACGTGTTCTTTATATTCTTGCAAGCCTATCCAACAACACCTACAAAGTCCTTCTAGTTTCATACTTGTTCTAGGTAAAGCGAATGTCAAGCGCGCGTAGAGTTGTATCGGTGGTCAATAGAACATGAGGGAATATTTGTTCTTCCTTTAGCTCCTCGTTGGGTTCGACACTCTTACTTATCGAAAGAGACTACAATTGATCCCCTATACTTGTGGGTTATCAGTTACAAACAACAACGCTCGTAGGTCAAATTCCTGCTATTTGTGCTCATCCCACACATGTACGCCTTTTTCATTCCACAGTTGTAGAAGTTCTTCAACTAATGGCCTTAGGTACACATCAATGTCGTTGCCGGGTTGCTTAGGGCCTTGGATGAGCACTGGCATCATAATGAACTACCACTTCATGCGCAACCAAGGAGGAATGTTATAGATACATAGAGTCACGAGCCAGGTGCTATGATTGTTGCTCTGCTCCCCAAAAGGATTAATGTCATCTGCACTTAAACCAAACCATGCGTTCCTTGCGTCACCTGCAAAGTCCCCCCCCCCCACTTTCTCTTGATTTTTCTCCACTGTGACCCATCAACGGGTGCTCTTAACTTCCCGTATTTCTTACGGTCTTCCTTGTGCCATCGCATCGACTTGGCATGCTCTTTGTTTCTGAACAAATGTTTCAATCGTGGTGTTATAGGAGCATACCACATCACCTTGGCAGGAACCTCTTCCTGGGGCACTCGTCCTCAACATCACCAGGGTCATCTCGTCTGATCTTATACCGCAATGCACCGTCCGGGCATGCATTCAAATTCCCGTACTCACCGCGATAGAGGATGCAGTCATTAGGCATGCATGTATCTTCTGCACCTCCAATAATAGAGGGCATAGAACCTTCTTTGCTTCGTACGTACTGTTGGGTAATTCGTTATCCTTTGGAAGCTTCTTCTTCATTATTTTCAGTAGCAAACCAAATCCCTTGACAGATACACCATTTCCTGCCTTCCATTGCAGCAATTCCAGTGTGGTAGCAAGTTTTGTGTTGTCATCTTCGCAATTTGGGTACAACCCTTTTTTGTGATCCTCTAACATGCGATCAAACTTTAACTTCTCCCTTTAACTTTCGCATTCTCTCTGTGCATCAACAATGACCCGACGAACATCATCATCGGGCACATCTGGTACCTCTTGATCTTCAGCGCCCCTAGTTGCATTATCATCGCATTCAGGGAACATAGGATAGTTGGAATCATCCTCTTCTTCTTCATTGTCTTCCATCATAACCCCTCTTTCTCCGTGCTTGGTCCAAACATTATAGTGTGGCATGAAACCCTTCTCAAGCAGGTGCAAGTGAAGGGTTTTCGAGTTAGAGTAATCCTTCGTATGCCCATAGATAGTACATGGACAATACATAAAACCATTCTGCTTGTTTTCCTCGGCCACCTCGAGAAACTTATGCAGGCCCTCAATGTAGTCGGAGGTGCGTCGATCACCGTACATCCATTGCCGGTTCATCTGCGTGCATTATATAATTAAGTATATAAAAAACCATTACAGAACATCATGAATAGATAAGTGACCAAATTAATACAAGTTCATCATCACATTAAAATCAAAGTATAGTAGTGATCAAATGTTTTACTGAAAAAAAATACATAAAGTTCATACATAATTCTCATAGAACAACATACAACTCTATAGAGCATCTAATTAAAACATACATTGAAACTAACATACAACTATGTAAAACATTTAAATGCAACAAAAAATACGATCATAATCACAACTAAGGTAACAATTGATCCAACAACATAATGATACCAAGCCTGATTATCAATGGCATATTTTCTAATCTTTCTAATCTTCAAGCGCATTGCGCATCCATCTGGATCTTGTGATCATCGACGACATCGACAACATGCAACTCCAATTTCATCTTCTCCTCTTCAATTCTTTTCAATTTTTATTTCAAATAATTGTGTTCTTTTTTAACCAAATTTAACCTCTCGACAAGAGGGTCGGTTGGAATTTCTGGTTCACATAACTCCTAGATAAAAACATCTAAGTCACGTTGGTCGACATAATTGTCATAAACACTAAATGAAACAAATAGTTATAAAAGATAATATACCACATCCGAATCATAGACCGGACGAGAGTCGACGCGGGCTGATACCAAAACCATGGCACTATATAATAACAAACAAAAATAAAGTAAGAAAATTATACAAGTAGCTATCTAAATCATACAAGTAATAATTTTTTTCCTTTTAAAAAGAAGATAAGAACAAGAGGCTCACCACGGTGGTGCTGGCGACGAGATTGGAATGGGTGATCGACAGTTGTGAGGACGAGGACGGGGACGGGACCGCACCCTACACATGTGCAGACTCTAAGAAGTGAATTTGAGCTCAAATTGTGCATCTAAAGCCCACAAACCACTCTACTTCTAAAGCATTTTAAATGAGCTAAACTATCAGTGAGAGATGAAAGGATGAAGTTGATAACCTTTTAGAATACTTGTGTAGTTGATGCACCGTGAAACCTAGACAAATCTGAAGGAAAATGTAGCTTGGAGGTCGAGCTTGAAGAGGAGAAAGCTTAAGTGCAGCTCGGGCATTTCATCGAACACCTCATGTGCATAGGAGGTGAGAGCAGAGCAGCACACACCTCCCACACGCTGGCTGGCCAAAAAACAGAGGAGTGAGTGGGCAGGGGCGATCATATATATAGGCATCTCTTTAGTCCCGGTTGATGGCTAGAACCGGGACAGAAGCAGGGCCGGCCCTAAGGGGGGCAGGGGGGCGGCCGCCCCGGGCCCCCAAGATCAAGGGGGCCCGCCCCAGGTATGCAGTAGGCTATGGCCCAAATCTCTACTCCTAATGTCTGAGTTGGTGAATAGTATCCATGATTTATTTTCGTCTGGTTTATTTTAGTCTCACCTCCCACCACCGTCCCACGTTAATGTTTTCTTCTTCGCACTTAAAACCGAATCGCGTCTGATACTCCTTCCATTTATTCGTGCTTGCTTTGGCAGGTGTTGATTCAATTCAATCATGTAAATATTTGGTAATTAAGAATTCATAAATAATATCATATACATGAGATCACCTTCCAAACAGATCACATCCCCCTCCGATTCATTTCTCCCACCGATCCCATTCAATACTTTCGCTAGGAAAAAACACAACCATCAAAGCTACGCCCTCACGTGATCACGTATCATCATGAGAAAATTCCTTATATTATTTCCCTGTCTGTACTCCTAAAGGAGGAGTACGTTTTTGTTTGGTTTCATTAGCCTCCCCATCGTTCCGTTTCCTCCCTCCCCTCTTGTACGACCCCACCGATTCCTTCCCCATAGAAACCCCTTTTTTTCCTTTCTTTCAATCGTTGTTTTGGATATTCCCGATCTCCTTCCCTGAATCGCTCCCTCTCATTTCCTTATCTCCTTCCCTCAATCCCTCCTGCTCCTCTCCCAATTCTGATTTATTCTTTCCTAACCAGACCCCCTGCCGATATCTTTCTTCTTTTCTAAACCTCAAACCGTATGTCGTTTCTTCCCTCTATGGCAAGAACCCATGTTCCTCGCAAACGATCGCTCGAGCGTCGATGTGAATCACAGATCGAAGGGGCTGGTCCCAAGTAGCGGTGCGAAGCGGATACGAAGGTACATCGGTAATTTCCATCTCACGCACCAGCACCACTGCTGGCCGTTTCCTCCATACTGACAGATCGTCGTGTCGCTATCCTTGTATGTTGTAGCCAGGAGGAGAGGTAGGCACGGTGCCGCTCATGGCTGTGGTGTTGTGCTTGTGGTCGTGGTGAATTGGAGAGAACGGCCTCCTATCCATGCACGTCCATCTACTGCAGGCCTTCCCTCTTCCAGCAACATCCTGTCTCAGTTTGCCGCCGCCATTCATCCGGATGGCCCTGGACATACATACCAGCACCACAACCTTCCTCCTGCTGCTGGGGACGCAGCTATCATCGGTATTATCTGCAGCCCGAACGTACAAGCCGTCGAAGCTGACGTTCCTTTGCACAGGCTGCACAGACAGGGGTGTACAAGTTGTTGCTTCTGTTCATCCACGCGCCAGTGACTCACATACATTGCTAGCTGTGTGCAGGGTATCATTAAGTTCACATGCATTTATCAGATTGTGTAACTAGCTTTTGTTACTGGTCCATCCCTAGGAAGCAATAAGATTACTTCAGTATGCATATATACGTTGCTAGCTACGTGCAGGGTATCTCAAGTTCACAAACATTTATGAGATTGTTTTACTAGCTTTTGTTATTACTTGGCCCTTCAGTATGCAGATTGATCTCAACATTCATAAGAATCTTCAAAAAAATGGAGATGAAAATACTTCAAGTAGTTCTGAGTGGAGATCATTTGATAGCATTTTGTTGTAGCATCTACAGAAGACCTTTTCATTTCATTTTACCGAGAAACGCTGGAGGGTTCATGTTTTACTTATCCAGGACATTTTGAAGGTTCCTGATGCATTCTTACAAGAAGCAACAATCCAGAGGTTAGTCAATGTTTGTCGGGATTTTTCATTTCTAAAGGTACACTAGCGACTATTGTACATATAACTAATTGTTTGCTTGCTTTCAAAATCACGTACATCAATATAATCCTCCATGCTAAAAACACTCATTCTAGATTGCGTGAGCTTGTCATACTATTTTTTGTGAAGACAAAAAAATAATTTATACTCCACAACTTGATGCATTGGTGTTGCATCAACATTTCCGGAATTAGCAAGTCAATCTTTTAGGTGTATGTTTTCTAAATTGGTGAACACAGCTGGTGTCTTTAATCAGAAAAAAAATAGCATGATTCTCTAAGCTACATGAATTACTCTTCAGCGGCATTTCATATCAGTGGTGTGTTACTTGCTATACTGCCTATGTGTGTGTACTGAAGTTTTCTTCTTTTGAATATGTAGGTAAGTGAAATGATAAGAGGGTTAATTAATGGTGTTCAATTTTTCCTTCAAGCAAACAGTTTGTACCCAACTGCAATACTATTCAGTATCATCCTGAAACCAAAATCTCAAGGATTCATTCTTTGTGAATTCGAGCCTTGGCAAACCACTCCCATTACAAGGTTCCATAAACATGCTGGATTTGTATGTCGATATTCGAATTAATTGGGCAAAAATAGATATATTTACTTTGATGTTTTTACATATTCAGGTGAATAGCATCCTGTTTTTACTTCAAATAATTAACAAAAAATTAAAGACCATGATTATGTTGTTTATTAAATTCATCTTGCATTATCTTTGATGAAAAGTTTATTATCTGTCAGCAACGATATGTTAATATGGGCAAAGGAAAGTCAAAATATGTTATCTCAAGCTAATATTTTTAAATTAGTGAAGCCCTGTAGTATTTACTGGATTGATCACGGCACTGCTCATATTTTTTGGTACTTTAATATCTGAAATATTTCTTTTAATCATGAGCCGAGGTGATAATGGGTTGCAGGCACACACCCCGTCCTTCTCTTGTTCAAGGTTTGGCGGATGCATTAAGTTTGGAGAGGAAACTAACATGAATGACCAGGGGATCTTTTTCTGACCTTTTTCTCGCTTTCTAATTACTCCTCTCATTTCCTCTGTTCTTCTCAGCCATCTCCTTTTCTATCGCCATATCGATCTCTAAACTCGCTTCATCTTTTTTCTTCCAATTCATCCGATTGTTGTGTTCCAAGCACACATGTCATAAAGCATCACCTCCTGCTTGTTCGAACATGTTTGATGTACTTACACATTAACAAAACTGATCAGTAACATTCATGCCGAATTATTTGGGCTTGGTCCTCTGCTTTTTACTGTTTATTTATTGATGAAGATAGCAGATGTTCATGTTTTTAAATATAGTTACATGTGTTCGTCCAAAAAATATATAGTTACATGTGCTTCCTGTTGGTAGAGATCAAAAAATTAACTCACCGATGCAAGGAAAAAGAGCTCTTTTATAGACACTGCAAGCAGTGGATACATGGTGAGCCTTTCTGAATGTGTTTTATGAAATAAGGCTAATTTAAGGTCCGGTCTTTTGGGTATGCAAACCTTTCTTGAGAATGCTATACTTGCAGGCGAATAACACTCTTATGATAGAATGCCACTTAATTTGTAAGCTTCGATTCATAAAGTATGCAGTAGCACATTAGACAGATGAGCAGTGGCAGCGCTGTTGTAGCACGCATGCTCAATCGCCCGGACCAAGGGGCGGCTCATGCACCGCTCGTTCGCGTACGCCCTCCACCGCCTGCTCGGCTGAGGCCGGAGCACGCCTTTTCCGGTAAACGTGTTACCTGGTCCCTGTCAAAATATTTCTTAGCAGTACAAATATCTATCACATCGCTGAATGTTTTGTTGCAATCGTAGGAAATGCAGGCATATTCTCAATCGCACCGGTTCCTGCACTTGTATGCTTTTGAAATTGCAGAAATAGTGGTGGCCTAATTCACCGCTTCCAGTGAGATTATTTATTATTCGGCTATTAGTTACTAACTCCATGGTTTTGGTTTTCTACGGTTGGGCTTCTATAGCTGAATTCCTGCATGTTAAATATACAATGCTGCAAGGAGCAAGTAATCTTCTATGGAGCACCACCAAATAAAATTCAGAGATTATGTTTGTACACCCTTGTTAAGAGAGATGACAGGGCATACATGGGCCCTTCTCTACTTGGTACTTCAATCAAATGGTGGGAGTCAATTTTATCCAAGAGCTATGTCCGATATGTCGCCTAATTCAGCTGGTCCTGAAATATTCTCTTCTAGCGATCATCTTTTGTTCGAAACCCAATTATCAAAGTTGTTGCTTAAAATTACCCTACAAACTGGCTGGTCATCTTTTGTTTGAAACCCAAGTTGCCGCTTAAAATTCGCCTGAAGTATTCTCTTTTGGCGATCATCTTTTTCTTCAAACCCCATTATCAAAGTTGCTGCTTAAAATCCCCCTACAAACTGGCGTCTACACGACGGCAACAGACAATTTAATTAAACTCCACAAGTGCTCATTTACTTCTAGCTCACATGTTACCAACCAAATCGATAGTATGTACATTATACAACCACATATTCTCAAATTACTGAGTAATTAGAAGATGCCTTGTTTTCAATTGAAAATTGGTTTCCTCAAATTAATAAAGGGATTCCTTGCTGACAAAGGTTTTGAAATACATGCGGTACGCGAATGGAAGTTATCAAGCATGTTGTCTATGCAAAAAACAATTAACAAATACATTTGACTAAATGTGCCAAACTGTTGTGTCGTCCACTTTACAAATTACATGTCGATATGTAGTGGAAGCTTTTGCAAGCCAGTGTCAAAGGTAAGTATATCTTCTGCGATGTTATGTCTCGTTGGCGTGCACTTTGCTAACTGTTATATTTGTGTCGAATATTATGTACGCAAGGGGTTACGTGGAGTTGGAGTTGTAATTGATGTGGTTAGGTACGAGTCGTGTAGGAGTCGGAAACATTATATCCTAGGCCTCTTATATACGGAGGGGCACCACACGTTGTAACCCATGACGACTTGATAGCAGCAGGTATGCGGAGGAGCCGATGGCTTGTGCCGGCGCCCCGGCGCGGGTGTTGCGGTATCTTGGGGAGGAGCGCTCGTAATCATTCCCCGGGGATGTAGCCATATCGGTGAACCTCGTTAACAAATATCGTGCTTCGGTGTGCCGTCTATGATCTTGCATTAGCGTTTTATTCTAACAAGTGGTATCATGAGCAAGGTTGCAAGAAGGCTATGCGGAAGATCATGTTGAGGTACGAAGATCATGCTCGACGGGTGCCATGGAACGTCCGATTGGTGCAAGGTGGAGCATGGCGGTGATCGTGGATGCGGTCAGTGGTGTCGGACACTTCGGGTAGAAGGCATGGACCGTTCAATGGCCTGCGGTCGGTAAGGATCGGCTAGACGTGGCGATCGGACCGGCGTAGTGGTTGTTGAAGATGTGACGGAGGCGACGAATTCGGATCGCATCAGACCGGCGACCAAACGTGGGGGACGGCTGAATAGATTTGATGTGAGAGCATCAAGATGATGCGCTCGGTGTTGTACAAGGGCGGCGGCGCGGCACTGCGGGTGGATTGTGTCGGCGATGCGGGTGACCAGCGTACGGCACGACTCGTGCACAGATGATGCGATGCGCGAGGTGGCGACCGTTATGGCAGGGTTGACATGCAGCGAGTACGGGCGACAGGGCTGAACATATTGGTGGCAAAGAATCAAAATAAGAGAAAAGGCGAAGTTCTCGTCAGAGATACAACAGCGACGGAATTTTTTGAGGGACACGGACAGAGGAAAGTAAGGTCAGGATTCGGTTGTCGTTGCGCGAGACGGCCGCTCGGAGCCTCAGAGCCGTGTGGGTGCATGTTTTGGTCCGCTGGAGACTGGTACTGTATTGGATATATGTGCGCAGTCTAGGACTTTGGTTTCCGTGTCAGGTAAGGAAAAGGCAAGGCCGTGGTCGATCCAGCAGTAATAAAAGGGCTAGGGCGACGAGGCTAGCAGCACGGAAATCTTTTGCAAGTTCGAAAAAGGTGGAGCGCTTCTGTAGCAGAGAGAGTTGATTTGCTTGTAACAACAAGGCTTCGCGCAGATTTTTCGAAGGGCGGACAGGGTGCTGTGCGGGTAAGATTTCTTGGTAGATCGTGGATTGTGATGTGGCTTCAGACGAGAAATACGGGATCAGTGATCTTTTTCGTAAGGAAGTCGCAGAGGAAAGCAAGGGCGATAAGACCGGCGGCAACAGGACGGTCAGATCACGGCTCGGCATGACGCCGGGGTTCACCAAGTTTGATGTGGAGAAATTCGATGGCACGGGTAACTTCGGTCTATGGCAGACAAGAGTCAGAGGATATTCTGGCACAACAGGGCATCTTGAAGGGTTTGTAGGAGATGAAACCGACCAAGGTTGACGACGATGCGTGGGAGGATATGCAAGTGCAGGCGGTCACTACCATACGACTTTGTCTTACGAATCAGGTCATGTATCATGTCATGGATGAAGATTCTCCTAGGAAAATTTGGGACAAGTTGGCAAGTCGTTATATGTTCAAGTCAGCGACCAATAAGCTGTATTTGAAGCAAAAGTTCTATGGGCTCAAGATGCAGGATGGGTCAGATCTTGTGGAGCATGTGAATGCCTTAAATCAATTGGTCACAGATCTAGCGTGTCTGGATGTGAAGATTGAGGACGAGGATAAGGCACTACTTCTTGTTGTTGTTGGGGAACGTAGTAATTTCAAAAAAATTCCTACGCACACGCAAGATCATGGTGATGATATAGCAACGAGAGGGGAGAGTGTTGTCCACGTACCCTCGTAGACCGTAAGCGGAAGCGCTAGCACAACGCGGTTGATGTAGTCGTACGTCTTCACGATCCGACCGATCCAAGCACCGAACGTACGGCACCTCCGAGTTCAGCACACGTTCAGCTCGATGACAATCCCCGGGCTCCGATCCAGCAAAGCTTCGGGGATGAGTTCCGTTAGCACGACGGCGTGGTGACGATGATGATGTTCTACCGGCGCAGGGCTTCGCCTAAACTCCGCGACGATATGACCGAGGTGGAATATGATGGAGGGGCACCGCACACGGCTAAGGAACGATCCGTAGATCAACTTGTGTGTCTATGGGGTGCCCCCCTTCCCCCGTATATAAATGAGCAAGGGGGGAGGCCGGCCGGCCCTAGAGGGCGCGCCAGGAGGAGGAGTCCTCCTCCTAGTAGGAGTAGGACTCCCCCTTTCCTACTCCTACTAGGAGGGGAAAGGAAGGGGGAGAGGGGGAAGGAAAGAGGGGGGCGCCGCCCATCCCCCCTCCTAGTCCAATTCGGACCAGAGGGAGAGGGGGCGCGCGGCCCACACTGGCCGCCCCTCTCTCTTCCCACTAAGGCCCATGTGGCCCATTAACTCTCCCGGGGGGTTCCGATAACCCTCCGGCACTCCGGTTTTCTCCGAAAACGTCCGGAACACTTCCGGTGTCCGAATATAGTCGTCCAATATATCAATCTTTATGTCTCGACCATTTCGAGACTCCTCGTAATGTCCATGATCACATCCGGGACTCCGAACAAACTTCGGTACATCAAAACTTATAAACTCATAATAAAATTGTCATCGTAACGTTAAGTGTGCGGACCCTACGGGTTCGAGAACTATGTAGACATGACCTAGAACTATTCTCGGTCAATAACCAATAGAGGAACCTGTATGCCCATATTGGTTCCTACATATTCTACGAAGATCTTTATCGGTCAAACCGCATAACAACATACATTGTTCCCTTTGTCATCGGTATGTTACTTGCCCGAGATTCGATCGTCGTTATCCAATACCTAGTTCAATCTCGTTACCGGCAAGTCTCTTTACTCGTTACGTAATGCATCATTCCATAACTAACTCATTAGTTACATTGCTTGCAAGGCTTATAGTGATGTGCATTACCGAGAGGGCCCAGAGATACCTCTTCGACAATCGGAGTGACAAAACCTAATCTCGAAATACGCCAACCCAACATCTACCTTTGGAGACACTTGTAGTACTCCTTTATAATCACCCAGTTACGTTGTGACGTTTGGTAGCACCCAAAGTGTTCCTCCGGTAAACAGGAGTTGCATAATCTCATAGTTTCAGGAACATGTATAAGTCATGAAGAAAGCAATAGCAATATACTAAACGATCAAGTGCTAGGCTAACGGAATGGGTCATGTCAATCACATCATTCTCCTAATGATGTGATCCCATTAATCAACTGACAACACATGTCTATGGTTAGGAAACATAACCATCTTTGATTAATGAGCTAGTCAAGTAGAGGCATACTAGTGACTATATGTTTGTCTATGTATTCACACATGTATCATGTTTCCGGTTAATACAATTCTAGCATGAATAATAAACATTTATCATGATATGAGGAAATAAATAATAACTTTATTATTGCCTCTAGGGCATATTTCCTTCACTTGTTTCGTTGCCACCGTCCTATGAGCATTTGGCCATTACATTGACACATGGAAAGACAATCGTCAATACTGAGTAAGTCACTGCAGCGTCGCTTGGACATGAGTTGAGGAAGGAAAAGAATGCTGCAGAAAGGGAGAGTACTCAAGGTTTGAGGTTGGCAGTTAAAGGTTATCACCTCAGGAAGGGACAAGAGGTGGAGAAGAAAAAGAAGAAAAGGGTGCAGTGCTATAGGTGCAAGGATTGGGGACATATAAATAGGGAATGCTCAGAACTGAAGGGTGGGGCAAGTGCTAATGCGACTACTCATGGTGATGACTCAGACAGCAGTGGTGATGTCCTCGTAGTATCAAAGAGACGACCAACAAAAACTGAAGCGTGGATGTTGGATTCAGCTTGCTCTTTTCATGCGATGCCCAACAGGGAGTGGTTCTCTTCGTACAAGTCTGGTGAGTTTGGTTTAGTTTATGTGGGCGATGACACAGATTATCGTGTTGCTGGAGTAGGTGACATCAAAATCAAGATGTTTGATGGAGTTGAGAGGATGCTTCGGGGAGTCAGGTATGTGCCAGGGCTAAGGAGGAATCTAATTTCGCTTGGTGTTCTTCATGATGGTGGTATGGAATTCCATTGTGATTGGGATAAGAAGATCATGAAAATCATGGAATATGGGATAACCGTGATGATAGGAGAGAGGACGGATTTGCATCTTTACAAGTTGCAAGGGAGCACTACAGCAGGTGGAGCCATGAATATAGTGGATCTGCAGGAGTAGCAGTGGAGTCCCACGGTGGTGGCGGGTCTGGCCCGTCGGGTAGCTCTTAGTAAGCTACAAAGAAGACAATCCAAGTCCGGAGTACATGGAGGTTCGAGTATGGACAACTTCTAGGTGGTGGAGAATATTCGCCAAGGTGAAGTTTGTTATATTTGTGTCAAATATTATGTATGCAAGGGGTTGCGTGGACTTGAAGTTGTAAATGGTGTGGTTAGGTATGAGTTGTGCAGGAGTCAGACACGTTGTATCCTAGCCCTCTTATATACGGAGGGGCACCACACGTTGTAGCCCATGATGACTTGATAGCAGTAGGTACGCGGGGGAGCCGATGGCTTGTGCCGGCGCCCGAGCAGCCGGTGTTGCGGTATCTTGGGGAGGAGTACCTGTAGTCATGCCCCGGAAATGTAGCCATATCGGCGAACCTCGTTAACAAATATCGTGCCTCGATGTGTCGTCTATGATCTTGCATAAGCGTTTTATTCTAACACTAACATCGGTTAATTTGTTTCTAAATAACAGTGCTACAACTGTGATGCATAAATTCAGTGCCACTTCTCAAGCTACTAGCCCTAGAAGAAACACAAGGAGGCAGAGCAACGATGATTATCTGGTCCTCCAAACTGGATGCAGTGAGGTAACTCGTGATCAAAACAGTTCCGATGCCAGTCGGCTTGAGGAAATCAACCAAGATGTTTTCAAGAAATTGTATGTTTTCTATCAGTTCGACACACCACACACAATGCTAAGCACTGTGAGCTTTGGCATCTTTGGTTCCAGTTTACATATGTAGTTTTGATGCACACTGCCTGATGCGCTCTTTCTTATGTATATTGTATTATTAGATCATAGGCATAACTTCAGTGTCTCTCCTGTCAATGAAGAGCCTAGATGATTTTACAGCAACGGTACTAAGAGGATATCTTGAGTTATTGTAGGTTTTTATCTGTTATGAGTAATATGTTTTGGCAATTTGAAATATACCAGGCCATTTGTGTATGAAATTTTTTTACACTGTTAAGTCTTAAACATTGTTTACGAAAGGCTTAAAGTCTGAAAATATATTAATCAAGATACCATCTTCTTTGTGTGCCTGCTATTAAAATCAACCATTTCAATCTACTCCATGAAATTCTTGTATCATAATAATGTTACGAGCCCGTAGCAACGCATGGACATTCTACTAGTTTTTATGGATGGTCGGCTGAGCCTGATGCAGCTGTAACGTACGCGCGCAGCGGGGCAGGAGGCAGCGATCAATTCGTTCCTACTTCTATACGTGCACGCGAAAAAATAGGAACTGATTGATCTCCTTCACTTCCTATTCCATCACGCACGCCTTCACGCAGCAGTTCCCAATTTCCCATATGTGGCCGCCGACGCTTCGTCTCTTCGTGGCTGCGCGCTCGGCGCTCCTTTTCCGTTTTCTCCTGATGAATCGAATATTCCTCCCTAATTCAGATCGCTCAGTCGATACAAATTTTTATTTATGTTCAGTGTTGTCAATAACAGCGCGGAAGTATTCTAGAAACTGAGAATATTTTCTGAGTTAAATAGTTTTTTGTTTTGGTTGATATAGCAATCACTTCTTTGAAAGATTTAAAGAACTCGTGGTATTAAAAGATATATTTAGATTTTTATTGATCTCGGGCACCCTGAAGTCACTGAATAGAATTGAACCTGATATATATTGAAGATCAAGAGATTCACTTTGCCAAATGGTGTAACGTCATCTATGGAGATTTTTGAGTATGTCAGAGAACTTGATAGTCACCCTACAATATCTCAATTGTTTATCGCACCTTATTTATTGTGCATGTGACGGCGAACTATCTGAGGTCGACAATGACTCAAGTGAGGTTAAATTGTTTGGCAACATTATGCATCGAGAAGAAATTATTGAAGTATATTGACGCCAGACCTTATCATAAGTGACTTTGCATCGAGGAATGTTAGAAGAAAATTTTAATTAATAATTTTTATAAATTATTTGGTATGCATGCTAATTCTGAATGCATTTAATCAAGCGTATTTGATAATATTTCAAAAACATATGTATATTCATTTTCATTGTTATGATGTCTATATTAAAGGCCCCGAGTATAATTCTCGCCCCGAGCCCCCAAAATCTCAGGACCGGCTCTGGGCAGAAGACTGACCTTTAGTCCCGGTTCCAGCCACCAACCGAGACTAAAGGGGCTGCGCGAGGTCAGACGAACCGGAACTGGTGTCTGCCGAGGCCCGGCCGGCACCCTGGCCTCTCGAACCGTGACTGATGCACCCATCAATTCCGGTTCGTACCACGACCGGAACTAATGCTCTGATCTGATTAGGACCAAAGCCGTGTTTTCTACTACTGGCTAATTACTCCATGTGTCATTGTGTACTACACGAGGGGTTTGGATTATGTAGCCGTGTTCAGTTCATCGGTCATCTCGGAGAGAGGTCGTCACGTGGATCTTCTGGAAAATGGTATGGCCCTGTGTGGTTTTGTTTGAGTACTTCGTCTCAAATTAAGCTCGAAGTCAAGTCCTTTCCATTAGAGAGACTGGGGTGCGCGGTGGGAGTCAAATCTTCATATTGAAACGTCGTATTCGCTATGCAACCTAGAGAAATATTTTTGTAGAACGAGAAAAATATTCCGCGCACCAGCTTGTAGCTACAAATTCTTTTCTCGAATATGCACGAGTGTGCATATCATATATTAAAGAAGAAAGACCAAGAATGCCTCCACCATAGTTTACAGGGTTGTTTTACATGTTAATCCTCATCACTCACCCACCTCTCTACCCTAGCAAAGAAGGGCATTACATTCCCTTTCAATAACCCCGCGGAGGACCAAGTGGAACCCTCATAACACAACTTTCTTAGGAATTGCTTGACCGAAGGCTGAGCGCCCTCAAAGACAATGGCATTTCTATGCTTCCACAGCTCCCACCAAGTCAGCGCGAAGATGGTGCGAAGATCCTTCGTGCTGACATTGTTTGATCCACGCTTGTCGACGGCCCACTCCACTAGCGAATCCTGGGCAGTAGGGATCCAACTCGGTGTCCCCAACGCAACAAAGATCGCTGCCCAAACTGTCCGAGAAAAAACACACGTGAGTAGTAGATGGTTGATCGTTTCCTCCTCTTGATCACAAAAAGGACATGCAGCCTGGTGAGGTAGGCCTCTGCGCGCAAGGCGATCCGAGGTCCAGCATCTGTCTTTCATGGCCAACCATGTGAAAAACCTGCATTGCATAGGAGCACGTGATTTCCATGTCAGGTCCGCCGTTGGGATTACCTCCTGGCCCCAAAATGCAGCCGCATACGCCGACTTCACACAGAACTTCCCATTGTTCTCCCACGACCATGTTATCTCATCCGGCTCTTCGCCAGAGAACTCCCAACCATTGACCAGCCGCCATAGTGCTAGAAACTCATGCAAGGTCTCAAGTCCAAAGTTTGGGCTAATGTCCATCGCCCAAGACCCATCTTCTATGGCCGTACTGACCAACCTCACCTTCCGAGTGCGGGGTTGCACAAGATCATAGACTCGCGGTGCCACCTCCTAGATTCTCTGTCCATGCAACCATCGGTCTTCCCAAAATAGAGTTGTACGTCCCAACCTGACGGTACTCCTCATGGCTGCCTGGCACAACAAATTTGCTTCTTCCGCAACTTTGATTCTGAATTCATTCCATGGTCTTGACTCGTCAGTCCTCTTGAGCCACGGCCAGCGAGCTTGCATGGCGATATTCATCCATCTTAGATTTGGCCGCCCCAAACCACCTGCCCACTTAGGCATGCACACCATGTCCCATGCAACAGCACAATTTCCACCGTCTGCCTCAGCTCTTCGGCACCATAAGAAACCACGGCAGATCTTGTTCATGGCCGCAATAGTTTTCACAGGGAGGTCCAAAGCCATCATAGCATGGATCGGCATGGCACATAGGATGGACTGCACAAGAATTAGATGCCCACTCTTGGGCATAAGAGCTGCCTTCCACTTTGGAAGTTGATTTTCCATGTGATCCACCAGAAACTGCAGTTGTGTCGCTGATTGCTTTCTTAGCGATAGTGGCAGCCCAAGGTACTTGATCAGAAAAGATCCCAAGGGGCATTGCAACTCGTTGCATGCTAATGCAATCTCCTCATCAGAGCACCTGATAGGTAGTGCCGCGGATTTGCGCATGTTGATTTTCAGCCCTGCTGCCTCCCCAAACAGCTCAAAGAGAGACTTACACACCTCCAAGTCCATCGGATTCGGCTTGACAAAAAGTACCACATCGTCGGCAAAGATAGATAGGCGCTTCTGCATACCAACAAGCGCCGGGGGGACAGAACTCCTCTACCCATAGCCACCTCGAACATCCTTTGCAGGGGCTCCATTGTTAGAATGAAGAGCATTGAGGAGATCGGGTCACCCTGCCGGAGCCCTTTACGGTTGTAGATTGTGTCTCCCGGATCACCATTCACCATGATCCTGGTGGTCGAGGTTGCAAGTATCCCGCATATCGAAGACCTCCACCTCGGCCCGAAGCCCAGTTGATGCAAAACCTCAATAAGGAACGGACACTAAACAGAGTCAAAAGCTTTTGATATATCTAACTTGAGCAGCACGGTTGAACTCCTCAAAGCATGCAAACGGCGTGCCATGCTCTGCACAAGCATGAAGTTGTCATACAATGATCTGCCCTTGACAAAGCACTCCGGTGGTTTCCAACCAGCTTGGGAAGATCCTCCACTAACCGACAAGCCAGAACTTTCTCAAAGATCTTAATGGCCCCGTGGACAAGGTTTATAGGCCGGAAATCACTCACCTCCAAAGCCCCCTCCTTCTTGGGCATATTTAATTTGTTGCATAATTCTACTGCCCTTTTTTCTTCTTCTTTCTGAAACTATTGTGTGTCGTTGAGAAAAAAAAGTGTGTACACAACAAATTAGATCAATATGTTCTTACTAAATGCTTTGTATTTCCGTTTGAGTGCAATACATAACTTGCAAATTCCGTGCGATGCCTCCCACAGGACGGAACTACAAGTGATCAGGGGACTCTAATCTTTATCCACAACCGTTGGATGGAGTACTATTACTTAATGTAATGTTATTTCATCGTTTCTTTGAACCCCTCTCCCTGTTAGAGTCTCTAACACGGCTACTGCTGCGACGGACACAGCTCTTCCTTTCTAGGATCTCGACCCCTATGAGAGCACTGTCCACAAAGAGCGCCGCGGGTCTGCTCGCGACCACTCTGTCTCCAAGGACCAGCTGCGCCGTAGTGCGCGCCTTGCTGCCAAGGAGACCAGATACTCCCCCATGCTCGCCAGAGCTATCAAGGCCAAGGCTGCTCGCCTCTCCGCCTCCGACGTCGGCTCGGCCATTGGCTGCGCTATCCAGGACGCCCGCCTCGACGCTGCAGACGGCCCTCCCGCCTCTACTGAAGACTTGGCCACCATCGCGCTCCTCTGTGGCGCCGACGATGGCCACCTTGACGCCATCCTCTCCTCCGAGGATGCTGCCTCTGGTGATGATGCCGCGCCATGATTGCTGCCCCAGCCATGCACGGAGCCCGGACAGCGGGGGCCCACTGGAAGTTTCCGTACGTTACTGTTGGTTGCTACGTGTGTCATGTTGCGCTGCCCTTTTGGACTCGGGTCGTGTTGCTTTTTGCTTGGCATTCTGCTGTCGCATCTGATGTAGTAGGTCTCTTGTACTCCTCCGCGCTTTCTGTGGTCTGTATGTGGTGTCAACAAGAACTTTTATGAGTAATGATGTAATCTCTATTTGCTCCTGGAATGTTCGTGGTCTGGGCGATGACGATAAATGTGCCGCTGTCCTTTCTGAACCCTTAGCAATCAACCCTCACATTGCCCTCCTACAGGAATCTAAACTAGAATCTTACACTAACGCCAAGTTACGCTCCTTCTTACCCTTCCACCTCGACCAAGCCTCTCCACTGCCCGCCATTGGCACGGCCGGCGGCACCATCACGGCTGTTAACTCCTCCTCTCTCCAGGTCATCTCGCACTCACACAAATATTTATCCTCCACCGTCATCCTAAGATACTCTGCATGTGCCTCGACATCGCCATCACTAACATCTACGCCCCCTCTACACATGCCTTCAAACAGGCATTCTTCGATGAGCTCCTGTAGCGACCAGACCTCAAACAGTCAGATCTCTGTGCATCAGTGTCATCCCTGGATCGGTAATGCTGACACGCACAATACTTGAAGGATTTATAACAGAGTAGCAATCACACACGTATTACATCGAATGTCTCAAAAGAGAACTTATTATTATAAATATGGCTTAAGGCCATCTAATAACGATAACAGCGGAAGGCTTGGAAGATAAGCGAGTCCATCAACTCCAACGGCATCACTGAGTATAAGATCACGACCTAAGGCAGCTTACTCGTCGTCTGAAAAGTCTGCAACATGAACGTTGCAGCCCGAAACGGGTCAGCACATGGAATATGCTGGCAATGTAACACATAGAGAGTAATGAACAGAATAATGCTATCACTACATGCATATATGGCTGGCGGAAAGCTCTATGGTTACTGTTTTGCATAAAGCCAATTTATCCCTACAACAAAGGAATAAATTTTTATTTAACTATCATGGTGGTTGTTAAACATTGAGAAGGTTCCTCCAACTCAATCCCAATTAAGCATCAGCATTAACCCAACAAAATTTATTTAAGTAACATGATGAGATTCACATGATAATCCAGGTACTAGATACTCAAAACGTCTATAACCGGGGACACGGCTAACCATAATTAGTTTATACACTCTGCAGAGGTTTGCGCACTTTTCCCCGCAAGACTCGATCTCCTCCACTTGATTTCTCGCACTACATGGTGTTTGAGAAACGGATGACCGAGACACAGTCTTTCAAAAGCATTAACTCTCTACTCCGGGTAGATAGTACCAACCTACATCCCCTACATCTGCTAGTCTACCTCTTCAAGAGCTCACGCAACATACTCAACTATGCTAGAGCCCATAGTAGCTTGCGGCTGCACACGGAAGTTTCTAGCATGAATAATCTCATGATCCCTTTGAGCCTGGGTGGCGGTCCATAGGAGAATCACACGGTACCCTAGGATTTCCAAAAATACAGGCAACACTGGGTTCCCCAGGTGCCTCAATCCACCCAGATGTGAATTTAAGTTGCCACCTTAAGTAAACCATTAAATAACAATCTCACATTTTTCATGGATACACTCACCCAATCCACGTCTACTAGCATAGCAAAGCAATATAAGCAAAAGTAGAAGTAACTCCCAAAGGTTTGATAGTAAAACAGGTAATAGGTACTACCTCATCTACTTCCCAAAACCCACATATTAAACAGATCCTAATGATGCAATTGTTTGAGGATTAATTTAATGCAATAAAACTGAGTAGTAAAGAAGTATGATCAAAGTGTTACTTGCCTTGCTGATGATCCGTGAAACCTAGAGATTTGAAGTAGCAAGCGGCACACTCCGGGTACTCTATCGCAAACAAACAAGCATACAATAAGCACTCATCTAATGCACAGGTAAAACTCAAATAAAAGATCTAACCAGAAAGGTCAACTTAAAAACTCCGGTTTGCAAAAAGAATCAAATCAAACGAAGCAACGAAACTCAAACGGCAAAAGAAACAAGCTTCGTTTACTAATCTGGACCTGAGTCAAATTTTACAGTAGCAAAAACTTATTTGAGTTGGTTAAACGGAAAAAGGGTTTCGAGACGAAACTCTAGGCGCTTGAATTGCCTGATTCCAATAAACGAGCGAAAAGTTATACTAGAACGAAAATCAGATCAGAAATCGCGATCAGAAATAATCGCGGAAAATTCGAGAAAAAGAAAAATAGACGAACAGGCTAACGAATGAACGTTCGCTGTCTGCGGCTAAACGACGAAAACCGTTCGTTAAAACGAACATACGGACGAACGTCCGCTCAATAACTAAACCGAGAAAAACCGACGATCCGAAACTAAAAAAATGGATCTAGGGTTTTTTTTAAAAACCGGCGGCGGCTACCTCGGGTCTGGCGCAAATTCCGGCGAGGCGGCGAGGTGGGGTCCGGCGGGTCAGCGGCGGCGGCTAGGGCGGCGGGGCGGCGGATCGGGCGGCGGTGGTGGCGGCTCCGGCGGCGGCGGGGTCCGACGGCGGCGGCGGCTGCGAGGTCCGGCTGCGGCGGTAGCTAGGGTTCGGCGGCGGCGCGGGCTGGGCTGGTGGCGGCGGTGGGCTTTGGGGCAGGGGGGCCCCCGCCTTATAAAGCCCCCCGGGCGGAGTCCCGCTCGGGTACGTCCCGGAGTTGGTTGACTTTTTTTCTTAAATAATTTCGCGCAGAAAAACAAATAAAAGAAATACTAAACTGACTCCAAAAATCTCGAAATAAATTTTCCCCGTCCTCTAAAATGAAGCCGGACAAGATGAACATTTATTTGGGGCCTAGATGCAATTTTGAAAAATGCGCATTTTTCCTAATTCAAATAAAATAGCAATAAAACTCCGAAATAAAATCTTATTTGATTTTAATATTAAATCCTCAATATTTCTTTATTTTGGGAAAGTCATTTTATTCCCTCTCTCTTATTTTTATAATAGAAATAATTAAAGATAAAATAATTAAAATCAAATGATCCTATGTTCAAAATTTGAGATAACTCAAATATGAAAATAACGAAATCCCCAACTCTCTCCGTGGGTCCTTGAGTTGCGTAGAATTTTTAGGATCAAACCAAAATGCAATAAAAATATAATATGCAATGATGATCTAATGTATAACATTCCAAATTGAAATTTTGAGATGTTACAGCTCCTCTCCATCACACAATCAGACGATACTCCTTGGCTCGTTCTTGGTGACTTCAACCTCCTATGCTTCCCCTCAGACAAAACTCCACCTTTCGACAGTCATAAGCAAACGCTTTCAACCACGTTATCGACACTCTGGCCCTCATTGAACTGCCACTCCTCGATCGATAATTTACGTGGTCCAACAACCGATCCTCGCCTACTTTGGAAAAAATCGATCGTGCCTTCTTTAATCTCGCGTGGGCAGATGCTTTCCCTAATACCTCCCCGTCCTCTCTCACATGATTCACCCCTGACCACATTCCTCTACTCGTACACGTCACCAACAAGATTCCACGTTCCAACTTCTTCAAATTCGAGCCCAGTTGGCCCAATTTTTGCCCATGCAATGTTATCATCTCTAGGTGCTGCTCACCCTCGCCCTCCACTTCAACCAACTCGGCTGCTATCCTCGCCACAGTCCTCAAAAAATCAAGATCTAAACTGAAAGCTTGGGCTCGCTCCCATATACCCACCCCTCTCCGCGGATCACGCTGCAAAGCAGCCATCTCGGCCCTAGATCATGCAGAAGAACGCAGGCCCCTCTCGCAAATCGAGCTCCTCACTCGCAAGATCATCATCTCTCTTCTCAAATGCACCATCCAAGAGAAAATGATGTACTGGCGTTGGCGTGCCAAGGTTTCCCGGGCTATCTATGGTGGCAAAAACACAAAATTCTTTCACGTCTCCGCCTCACAACGCCTTAGAAAAAACAAAATCTTTACTCTCACTCACAATGGCCATGATTTCTCCTCTCATCACCAGACGGCCAAAATCCTCCGTGATTTCTTCGTATCCCTCATTGGTACGCATATCAATACGTCATGGGTGTTTGACCTCTCTCAGATCTACCCTAACCCTACCCCTGGCCTACATGTCTTGCATGACAACTTTTCGGAATCAGAAATAAAAACATCGTTCTTTCAAATGAACCCACTCCCCACGTTAAGCTAGTACTTGTTGTTGCACCAGGAGCTGTTATGCCAGGCGCAGTAGTATGGATATTTTGTACCCATTGAGCAAAGATAGGTAGGCCCGTCCTGGCCCAGATGCTTTTGGGCCTGCGTTTTACCGTAAATATTGGCCCACCGTTAAAAGCCTCGTTCTTCCTTTCTTCTCCCAATTTCATCAAGGCACTGCCGACACGAAACGTGTAAACTGGGCTCACATTGTTCTTCTTACTAAAAAGGATCTACCCACCTCCCCCGACGCTTTCCGGCCCATCTCGCTCCAAAATTGCCCAATGAAAGCAGTCGTCAAAGTGTTGACCACTCGTCTCAAGCCCTTCATCCCCTCGCTAGTTCATGCCAATCAGACAGGGTTCATACCAGGGAGGAATATCGCTAAGAATTACATATTCGCTGCCGACCTTATCAGCTCATGCCACACCAAGAAAAAGCCTACTATGGTTTTCAAGCTAGATTACCAGAAAGCCTCCGACTCCGTCGCTTGGCCTGCACTTGACAAGATCCTCCTAGCCCAGGGTTTCTCCCACCACTGGTAGAAAAAGGGCCTATAGTCCCGGTTCGTAAGGGCCTTTAGTCCCGGTTCCTGAACCGGGACTAAAGTGTCGGTACTAATGCCCCGACCCTTTAGTCCCGGTTCAATCCAGAACCGGGACTGATGGGCCTCCACGTGGGCAGTGCCGGCAGCCCAGGCAGGGGGGCCTTTGGTCCCGGTTGATGACATAAACCGGGACCAATAGGCTTCCACACGTCAGCATCTGGCTGGAGCTGAGGTTTTTCTTTTTTTAAAAAAAAAAGTGGCTGTTTTAGGGGTTTAGGGGGTTATTTTTAGGTTGTTATTAGCTAGCTAATAGAGAGAAGTGTCCTCTCTTATATCTTCATCCTTGGTTTACCTACGCTACTGCTATGTTCATTTCACCCGCAGATATATATATAATAACTCATGCATGCTCGCATCATACATCATCATATATAATAACAAGTCCTACTAATTAATCAAGCATCATCATACAACTTCTACTCGTTATTAATAATAAGTCATACGATCATCATCCTCATAGTCATCGAACCCAACCCTACATAATTGTTCTTAGCACATGATCATCAGTATTAGGTAGGACCTAAACACACTTAAGGTAAAATAGCATAAAACAATATAGACCCTGACTCTCCATTATGAAGAATGGAGATCATCCTGTCTCCAATTCTTGCGCCTCGCTTCCTTTTGCTTCCAAGAAGCTCCTTACGACTGTCCATACATTTTTTCCGTCCTTTGATTGTCATGTCTCCACTTCTTTTAGAAATCCGGTATGGACAGTTGAGATTCGTGGGATGACCTGGATATATGTTCAAAACACGAAGGCTGCCGCCATTCTGATACATCAAATGAGGCACACAATCCTCTGGGATTCTCTGTTGAAAAACATAGTAATAACTTCGTAGTTAGCAATGATGTACTAGTTTTAGAAGTATGCAAAAAGATGCACGGATGTCGTAATAGTAAAAAAAACTTACCAGGGTATCTCCATGGTAGTTACCGTAGTTCAACACGTGCACTAGTGGCACGTATTGACCATAATGTTGAGGAGTTCGATTGTAGATATTGTAATTCTCAAGATCATTACAAAATCCAACCAGATGAGTTTTCTCCTTGTAAGTTAACTCAGAGTCATCGGTGTAGTAAGTTCTATCTACCATCTTCTGCACATTCTTTGATACTTCAAAATAAGCTGTCAATGGAAATAAGCTGTCAACTATTTTGAAATGAACAATATAAATTAGTTAATAATTAACTATGTTTGAGAAACTCACATAGCGGTAGAACTGGAGGAGTATCAACAAGGACCCAAATGTCCATATTGTCTTGCTCTATTTCAGGATCACCAAGATCCATGGTGACAAGCATACCCTCATCAAAACCATACAATTTGCAAAATGCTTCCCAATTTTTGCAACCAAAATGAGTTACGCTCTCAACCAAAATGAATTTTCTTCGTTTCAAAATTTTCATGGTCTTCAAAATCCATCCTCTTCAAGACATAGCGTCTTGCATGGCATGGGATAAACTATACTCGAATTGTAAAAGATGAAAATTACACGTTGAAATAGTTGAAGTCATGCTTAATTATGAAAAAAAACACTTGTCGTCGTTGCGTACCATTTCAACTTCGAAGGTCTCCTCGAGCTTAATGCTGAAGCGCCGACCATCGTCCAGGTGAGGCCTGTCGCACTCACCTCGATTGTCGTGGCACTAGTCGCACTCCCCCGGGAGACTTTCGTCGTCCGATGATGACATTTCCTATACGTTCATAATTCAAATACTAAATTAGATCATTATTATTCAACTAATCATATGCATATGCCTTGCATAGTGCTCTCCAATTTGAGCATTCAATAAGAAAAATCAAATCACAAAATAAAGTAGTATTCAAATTAGGATGCCTTCAATTATAAGAAAAACTACATCATCTCCATGTGTCCGTACATCGAATATTATCACTAATACACGTCGAATACTATATATCATACATATCGCCAGTACAGCTAGAACCGTAGCGCCCGACGGGTATCGGCGCGGGCGGTGGACACCCAAAGGGAAGGAACCATCACAGGATCATAGCTCCAGTGAGATCCCTGAAGAACCTGCCAGGTATTCTCGAACCTGCCCTCCAACGCAACCATGTAGCGACGGACGTGCTCGTCCTCCTCGCTGACACGGTGACGTACCACCTCCGCGGTGTCCGGAAGCCTCGGCACCGTCACTGGCCCACGCGACCGCCCCCAAACAAGGATCGGGTCAACGACGGGCTGGCTCCTCACCAGGCTACGCCCCCCGGAAGGTAGCGCCTCCCAGTACCACCCCGGCGGAGCCCAGTCCCGGACATGGCCCATCTGGTCAAGCAGGTGTCGTCCACCGCCGACTCGACGACGAGGATGCGGGATAGGCATCGTCCACGTCGATGCGGGAATAATTGCTTTAACTAAAAAATAAACTAGTTCTATTAATTTTCTTGCTAAAAATAAACTACTTCTATAGTAAAATAAACCAGTTTTATTAAATCAACTAGTTCAACTACTAAGCACTTACTATAAATAGAATAATGTAGTACTTACTAAAAATAAACAAGTTTACCTAGTTCTAACTAATTCCATTAAACACTTTCTAAGTAGTACTAATTACTAAAAGTTAATTATCGGGGAGGGGGGTATGTCGACAACGACATACCCGATAACAGAAAATAAGAAGAGGAAGAAGAAGAAGAAAAAAGGAGAAGAAGAAAGGAAAAGGAGAAGAAAAAAAGAAAAAAAAGGAGAAGAAGAAGGAATAATAGAGGAGAACAAGAAGAATTCTTCTTCTTCTCCTCTATTCCTTCTTCTTCTCTTCTTTTTTTCTTCTTCTTTTTCATCTTCTTATTTATTTCTCCTGTTATTTCTCTCCTCTTCTTCTTCTCCTTCTTCCTCTTCTTATTTTCCTTTTTTCTCTCCTTCTTTTTCTTCTAAATTTGAACATATACATAAATGACTTTGATCATACATAACGTTCAGATTCCTACACAATATGAACATAATTACAACAGAAAAAAATAATAATAATTCTATGAACAAAATTACAACAAAAAAATCATAAAAATTCTATGAAAAAATTGACATATTATTTGCATATATATGAACACACAAACTTTTGCATATGCAACAATAATATCACCAAAAAAATGTATGAACAGAAAAAAATTCTAACTTTTGCATCTAAACTATACATCTAAATTAAGTACAACTAAATTAACTATACATCTAAATTAACTATACATCCTAACTATACAACTAAATTAACTATACATTCTAAATTAGGAAATTACGCAAGTCGGGGCGGCGATCGACGAGGAGGGGCACGACGTCGGCGGCGAGGAGGCAGGGGGCATGGGGCGGCGACGGCGACGGCGCGGTCGGGGGCGACGGCGACGGCGCGGTCGGGGGCGACGGCAGGGGCGGCGGACGGCGACGGGGAGGGGCACGGCGTCGGCGGCGAGGAGGCAGGGGGCACGGGGCGGCGACGGCGACGGCGCGGTCGGGGAGACGGCAGGGGCGGCGGACGGCGTTGGGGCAGCCTGGCGGCGTCGATGTGCTCGGCGTCGTCGGGGGCAACTGCGAGGGAAATGTGAAAATTTCCCAAGTCTTTGCTTATATAGCAAAGCCATTGGTACCGGTTCGTGGCACAAACCGGGACCAATGCACCCCTTTCGTCCCGGTTTGTGCCACGAACCGGGACCAAAGGCCACTTTTCGGCAGCCCAAAGGGCGGGAAGCGGCGGCCTTTAGTCCCGGTTGGTGCCACGAACCGGGACGAAAGGTTCCCTTTCATCCCGGTTGGTGCTACCAACCGGGACCAAAGGGCGTGTACTGGAACTGCCGCGGTGCGTTGGGATGTTTAGTCCCACCTCGCTAGCCGAGAGGGGCTCGGAGTGGTTTATAAGCCCTGCGGAGCCGACCACTTCGAGCTCAGCACGACGGCGTGGTGACGATGATGATGTTCTACCGGCGCAGGGCTTCGCCTAAACTCCGCGACGATATGACCGAGGTGGAATATGATGGAGGGGCACCGCACACGGCTAAGGAACGATCCGTAGATCAACTTGTGTGTCTATGGGGTGCCCCCCCTCCCCAGAGGGGGCGCGCGGCCCACACTGGCCGCCCCTCTCTCTTCCCACTAAGGCCCATGTGGCCCATTAACTCTCCTGGGGGGTTCCGGTAACCCTCCGGCACTCCAGTTTTCTCCGAAAACGTCTGGGACACTTCCGGTGTCCGAATATAGTCGTCCAATATATCAATCTTTATGTCTCGACCATTCGAGACTCCTCGTCATGTCCGTGATCACATCCGGGACTCCGAACAAACTTCGGTACATCAAAACTTATAAACTCATAATAAAACTGTCATCGTAACGTTAAGCGTGCGGACCTACGGGTTCGAGAACTATGTAGACATGACCAAACTCATCTCCGGTCAATAACCAATAGCGGAACCTGGATGCTCATATTGGTTCCTACATATTCTACGAAGATCTTTATCGGTCAAACCGCATAACAACATACGTTGTTCCCTTTGTCATCGATATGTTACTTGCCCGAGATTCGATCGTCGGTATCCAATATCTAGTTCAATCTCGTTACCGGCAAGTCTCTTTACTCGTTACGTAATGCATCATTCCATAACTAACTCATTAGTTACATTGCTTGCAAGGCTTATAGTGATGTGCATTACCGAGAGGGCCCAGAGATACCTCTCCGACAATCGGAGTGACAAATCCTAATCTCGAAATACGCCAACCCAACATGTACCTTTGAGACACCTGTAGTACTCCTTTATAATCACCCAGTTACGTTGTGACGTTTGGTAGCACCCAAAGTGTTCCTCCGGTAAACGGGAGTTACATAATCTCATAGTTACAGGAACATGTATAAGTCATGAAGAAAGCAATAGCAATATACTAAACGATCAAGTGCTAGGCTAACGGAATGGGTCATGTCAATCACATCATTCTCCTAATGATGTGATCCCATTAATCAAATGACAACACATGTCTATGGCTTAGGAAACATAACCATCTTTGATTAATGAGCTAGTCAAGTAGAGGCATACTAGTGACTATATGTTTGTCTATGCATTCACACATGTATCATGTTTCCGGTTAATACAATTCTAGCATGAATAATAAACATTTATCATGATATGAGGAAATAAATAATAACTTTATTATTGCCTCTAGGGCATATTTCCTTCATAGGAAACATAACCATCTTTGATTAATGAGCTAGTCAAGTAGAGGCATACTAGTGACTATATGTTTGTCTATGTATTCACACATGTATCATGTTTCCGGTTAATACAATTCTAGCATGAATAATAAACATTTATCATGATACGAGGAAATAAATAATAACTTTATTATTGCCTCTAGGGCATATTTCCTTCAGTCTCCCACTTGCACTAGAGTCAATAATCTAGATTACATAGTAATGATTCTAACACCCATGGAGTCTTGGTGCTGATCATGTTTTGCTCGTGAGAGAGGCTTAGTCAACGGATCTGCAACATTCAGATCCGTATGTATCTTGAAAATCTCTATGTCTCCCACTTGGACTTAGTCCCGTATGGAATTGAAGCGTCTCTTGATGTGCTTGGTCCTCTTGTGAAATCTGGATTCCTTTCCCAAGGCAATTGCACCAGTATTGTCACAGAAGATCTTCATTGGTCCTGATGCACTAGGTATGACACCTAGATCGGAAATGAACTCCTTCATCCAGACTCCTTCATTCGCTGCTTCCGAAGCAGCTATGTACTCCGCTTCACATGTAGATCCCGCCACGACGCTTTGTTTAGAACTGCACCAACTTACAGCTCCACCGTTTAATAAAAACACGTATCCGGTTTGCGATTTTGAATCGTCCGGATCAGTGTCAAAGCTTGCATCGACGTAACCATTTACAACTAGCTCTTTGTCACCTCCATATACGAGAAACATATCCTTAGTCCTTTTCAGGTATTTCAGGATGTTCTTGACCGCTGTCCAGTGATCCACTCCTGGATTACTTTGGTACCTTCCTACCAAGCTTATTGCTAAGCATACGCCAGGTCTGGTACGCAGCATTGCATACATGATAGAGCCTATGGCTGAAGCATAGGGAACATCTTTCATTTTCTCTCTATCTTCTGCTGTGGTCGGGCATTGAGTTTGACTCAACTTCACACCTTGTAGCACTGGCAAGAACCCTTTCTTTGCCTGATCCATTTTGAACTTTTTCAAAATTTTATCAAGGTATGTACTTTGTGAAAGTCCTATTAAGCGTCTTGATCTATCTCTATAAATCTTGATGCCCAATATGTAAGCAGCTTCACCGAGGTCTTTCATTGCAAAACTTTTATTCAAGTATCCCTTTATGCTATCCAGAAATTCTATATCATTTCCAATTAATAATATGTCATCTACATATAATATCAGAAATGCTACAGAGCTCCCACTCACTTTCTTGTAAATACAGGCTTCTCCAAAAGTCTGTATAAAACCATATGTCTTGATTACACTATCAAAGCGTTTATTCCAACTCCGAGATGCTTGCACCCGTCCATAAATGGATCGCTGGAGCTTGCACACTTTGTCAGCACTTTTTGGATCAACAAAACCTTCTGGCTGCATCATATACAACTCTTCTTCCAGAAATCCATTCAAGAATGCAGTTTTGACATCCATTTGCCAAATTTCATAATCATGAAATGCAGCAATAGCTAACATGATTCGGACAGACTTAAGCATCACTACGGGTGAGAAAGTCTCATCGTAGTCAACCCCTTGAACTTGTCGAAAACCTTTCGCAACAAGTCGAGCTTTATAGACAGTTACATTACCATCAGCGTCAGTCTTCTTCTTAAAGATCCATTTATTCTCAATGGCTTGCCGATCATCGGGCAAGTCAACCAAAGTCCATACTTTGTTTTCATACATGGATCCCATCTCAGATTTCATGGCCTCTAGCCATTTTGCCGAATCTGGGCTCATCATCGCTTCCTCATAGTTCGTAGGTTCATCATGGTCAAGTAACATGACTTCCAGAATAGGATTACCGTACCACTCTGGTGAGGATCTTACTCTGGTAGACCTACGAGGTTCAGTAGAAACTTGATCTGAAGTTTCATGATCAATATCATTAGCTTCCTCACTAATTGGTGTAGGTGTCACAGGAACTGATTTCTGTGATGAACTACTTTCCAATAAGGGAGCAGGTACAGTTACCTCATCAAGTTCTACTTTCCTCCCACTCACTTCTTTCGAGAGAAACTCCTTCTCTAGAAAGGATCCATTCTTAACAACGAATGTTTTGCCTTCGGATCTGTGATAGAAGGTGTACCCAACAGTCTCTTTTGGGTATCCTATGAAGACACATTTCTCCGATTTAGGTTCGAGCTTATCTGGTTGAACTTTCTTCACATAAGCATCGCAGCCCCAAACTTTAAGAAATGACAACTTTGGTTTCTTGCCAAACCACAGTTCATAAGGCGTCGTCTCAACGGATTTTGATGGTGCCCTATTTAACGTGAATGCGGCCGTCTCTAAAGCATAACCCCAGAACGATAGCGGTAAATCAGTAAGAGACATCATAGATCGCACCATATCTAGTAAAGTACGGTTACGACGTTCGGACACACCATTTCTTTGTGGTGTTCCAGGTGGCGTGAGTTGCGAAACTATTCCGCATTGTTTCGAATGTAAACCAAACTCGTAACTCAAATATTCTCCTCCACGATCAGATCGTAGAAACTTTATTTTCTTGTTACGATGATTTTCCACTTCACTCTGAAATTCTTTGAACTTTTCAAATGTTTCAGACTTGTGTTTCATTAAGTAGATATACCCATATCTGCTCAAATCATCTGTGAATGTGAGAAAATAACGATATCCGCCACGAGCTTCAACATTCATCGGACCACATACATCTGTATGTATGATTTCCAACAAATCTGTTGCTCTCTCCATAGTACCGGAGAACGGTGTTTTAGTCATCTTGCCCATGAGGCACGGTTCGCAAGTACCAAGTGATTCATAATCAAGTGATTCCAAAAGTCCATCAGTATGGAGTTTCTTCATGCGCTTTACACCGATATGACCTAAACGGTAGTGCCACAAATAAGTTGCACTCTCATTATCAACTCTGCATCTTTTGGCTTCAACATTATGAATATGTGTGTCACTACTATCGAGATTTAATAAGAATAGAGCATTCTTCATGGGTGCATGACCATAAAAGATTTTACTCATATAAATAGAACAACCATTATTCTCTGATTTAAATGAATAACCGTCTCGCATCAAACAAGATCCAGATATAATGTTCATGCTCAACGCTGGCACCAAATAACAATTATTCAGGTCTAAAACTAATCCCGAAGGTAGATGTAGAGGTAGCGTGCCGACCGCGATCACATCGACTTTGGAACTGTTTCCCACGCGCATCGTCACCTCGTCCTTTGCCAGTGCTCGCTTATTCCATAGTCCCTGTTTCGAGTTGCAAATATTAGCAACAAAACCAGTATCAAATACCCAGGTGCTACTACGAGCTCTAGTAAGGTACACATCAATAACATGTATATCACATATACCTTTGTTCACCTTGCCATCCTTCTTATCCGCCAAATACTTGGGGCAGTTCCGCTTCCAGTGTCTAGTCTGCTTGCAGTAGAAGCACTCAGTTTCAGGCTTAGGTCCAGACTTGGGTTTCTTCTCTTGAGCAGCAACTTGCTTGCCGTTCTTCTTGACGTTCCCCTTCTTCTTTCCTTTGCCCTTTTTCTTGAAACTAGTGGTCTTTTTGACCATCAACACTTGATGCTCCTTCTTGATTTCTACCTCCGCAGCTTTTAGCATTGCGAAGAGCTCGGGAATTGTCTTGTTCATTCTTTGCATATTATAGTTCATCATGAAGCTCTTGTAGCTTGGTGGCAGTGATTGGAGAATTCTGTCAATGACGCTATCATCCGGAAGATTAACTCCCAGTTGAATCAAGTGATTATTATACCCAGACATTTTGAGTATATGCTCACTGACAGAACTATTCTCCTCCATCTTGCAGCTGTAGAACTTATTGGAGACTTCATATCTCTCAATCCGGGCATTTGCTTGAAATATTAACTTCAACTCCTGGAACATCTCATATGCTCCATGACGTTCAAAACGTCGTTGAAGACCCGGTTCTAAGCCGTAAAGCATGGCACATTGAACTATCGAGTAGTCATCAGCTTTGCTCTGCCAGACGTTCTTAACGTCGTCAGTTGCATCAGCAGCAGGCCTGGCACCCAGCGGTGCTTCCAGGACGTAATTCTTCTGTGCAGCAATGAGGATAATCCTCAAGTTACGGACCCAGTCCGTGTAATTGCTACCATCATCTTTCAACTTTGCTTTCTCAAGGAACGCATTAAAATTCAACGGAACAACAACACGAGCCATCTATCTACAACAAACATAGACAAGCAAAATACTATCAGGTACTAAGTTCATGATAAATTTAAGTTCAATTAATCATATTACTTAAGAACTCCCACTTAGACAGACATCTCTCTAGTCATCTAAGTGATCACGTGATCCAAATAAACTAAACCATAACCGATCATCACGTGAGATGGAGTAGTTTTCAATGGTGAACATCACTATGTTGATCATATCTACTATATGATTCACGCTCGACCTTTCGGTCTCCGTGTTCCGAGGCCATATCTGCATATGCTAGGCTCGTCAAGTTTAACCTGAGTATTCTGCGTGTGCAAAACTGGCTTGCACCCGTTGTAGATGGACGTAGAGCTTATCACACCCGATCATCACGTGGTGTCTGGGCACGACGAACTTTGGCAACGGTGCATACTCAGGGAGAACACTTCTTGATAATTTTTTTAGTGAGAGATCATCATAAAATGCTACCGTCAATCAAAGCAAGATAAGATGCATAAAGGATAAACATCACATGCAATCAATATAAGTGATATGATATGGCCATCATCATCTTGTGCTTGTGATCTCCATCTCCGAAGCACCGTCGTGATCACCATCGTCACCGGCGCGACATCTTGATCTCCATCGTAGCATCGTTGTCGTTACGCCATCTATTGCTTCTACGACTATCGCTACCGCTTAGTGATAAAGTAAAGCAATTACAGGGCGTTTGCATTTCACACAATAAAGAGACAACCATAAGGCTCGTGCTAGTTGCCGATAACTTCGGTTACAAAACATGATCATCTCATACAATAAAATATAGTATCACGTCTTGACCATATCACATCACAACATGCCCTGCAAAAACAAGTTAGACGTCCTCTACTTTGTTGTTGCAAGTTTTACGTGGCTGCTACGGGCTTAGCAAGAACCGTTCTTACCTACGCATCAAAACCACAACGATAGTTCGTCAAGTTAGTGCTGTTTTAACCTTCGCAAGGACCGGGCGTAGCCACACTCGATTCAGCTAAAGTGAGAGAGACAGACACCCGCCAGCCACCTTTAAGCACGAGTGCTCGTAACGGTGAAACCAGTCTCGCGTAAGCGTACGCGTAATGTCGGTCCGGGCCGCTTCATCTCACAATACCGCCGAACCAAAGTATGACATGCTGGTAAGCAGTATGACTTGTATCGCCCACAACTCACTTGTGTTCTACTCGTGCATATAACATCAACGCATAAAACCTAGGCTCAGATGCCACTGTTGGGGAACATAGTAATTTCAAAAAAATTCCTACGCACACGCAAGATCATGGTGATGATATAGCAACGAGAGGGGAGAGTATTGTTCACGTACCCTCGTAGACCGTAAGCGGAAGCGTTAGCACAACACGGTTGATGTAGTCGTACGTCTTCACGATCCGACCGATCCAAGCACCGAACGTACGGCACCTCCGAGTTCAGCACACGTTCAGCTCGATGACAATCCCCGGGCTCCGATCCAGCAAAGCTTCGGGGATGAGTTCCGTTAGCACGACGGCGTGGTGACGATGATGATGTTCTACCGGCGCAGGGCTTCGCCTAAACTCCGCGACGATATGACCGAGGTGGAATATGATGGAGGGGCACCGCACACGGCTAAGGAACGATCCGTAGATCAACTTGTGTGTCTATGGGGTGCCCCCCT